>NW_027194191.1:0-199559 GCF_032444005.1 Ranitomeya imitator
TTTACCAATGCATAAAATGCATGGAGAAGTCATTTCGAATGACTGGTCCTCAGTGTTGTGAGAACGATGACTGGTTAAAATTTTTGGTGGTTTCTTGTTCAGTCCATAGGCCTACATAATGTGGCAAACCGGTGAGCATGTGGCTCTATTAGTATAGGAGATACCTGAAAACATATCACACTTTTCATCATAGTGCTTTTACCAATGCATAAAATGCATGGAGAAGTCATTTCGAATGACTGGTCCTCAGTGTTGTGAGAACGATGACTGGTTAAAATTTTTGGTGGTTTCTTGTTCAGTCCATAGGCCTACATCATGTGGCAAACCGGTGAGCATGTGGCTCTGTTAGTATAGGAGATACCTGAAAACTTATCACACTTTTCAATCATAGTGCTTTTACCAATGCATAAAATGCATGGAGAAGTCATTTCGAATGACTGGTCCTCAGTGTTGTGAGAACGATGACTGGTTAAAATTTTTGGTGGTTTCTTGTTCAGTCCATAGGCCTACATCATGTGGCAAACCGGTGAGCATGTGGCTCTATTAGTATAGGAGATACCTGAAAACATATCACACTTTTCATCATAGTGCTTTTACCAATGCATAAAATGCATGGAGAAGTCATTTCGAATGACTGGTCCTCAGTGTTGTGAGAACGATGACTGGTTAAAATTTTTGGTGGTTTCTTGTTCAGTCCATAGGCCTACATCATGTGGCAAACCGGTGAGCATGTGGCTCTATTAGTATAGGAGATACCTGAAAACATATCACACTTTTCATCATAGTGCTTTTACCAATGCATAAAATGCATGGAGAAGTCATTTCGAATGACTGGTCCTCAGTGTTGTGAGAACGATGACTGGTTAAAATTTTTGGTGGTTTCTTGTTCAGTCCATAGGCCTACATCATGTGGCAAACCGGTGAGCATGTGGCTCTATTAGTATAGGAGATACCTGAAAACATATCACACTTTTCATCATAGTGCTTTTACCAATGCATAAAATGCATGGAGAAGTCATTTCGAATGACTGGTCCTCAGTGTTGTGAGAACGATGACTGGTTAAAATTTTTGGTGGTTTCTTGTTCAGTCCATAGGCCTACATCATGTGGCAAACCGGTGAGCATGTGGCTCTATTAGTATAGGAGATACCTGAAAACATATCACACTTTTCATCATAGTGCTTTTACCAATGCATAAAATGCATGGAGAAGTCATTTCGAATGACTGGTCCTCAGTGTTGTGAGAACGATGACTGGTTAAAATTTTTGGTGGTTTCTTGTTCAGTCCATAGGCCTACATCATGTGGCAAACCGGTGAGCATGTGGCTCTATTAGTATAGGAGATACCTGAAAACATATCACACTTTTCATCATAGTGCTTTTACCAATGCATAAAATGCATGGAGAAGTCATTTCGAATGACTGGTCCTCAGTGTTGTGAGAACGATGACTGGTTAAAATTTTTGGTGGTTTCTTGTTCAGTCCATTAGCCTACATCATGTGGCAAACCGGTGAGCATGTGGCTCTATTAGTATAGGAGATACCTGAAAACATATCACACTTTTCATCATAGTGCTTTTACCAATGCATAAAATGCATGGAGAAGTCATTTCGAATGACTGGTCCTCAGTGTTGTGAGAACGATGACTGGTTAAAATTTTTGGTGGTTTCTTGTTCAGTCCATAGGCCTACATCATGTGGCAAACCGGTGAGCATGTGGCTCTATTAGTATAGGAGATACCTGAAAACATATCACACTTTTCATCATAGAGCTTTTACCAATGCATAAAATGTATGGAGAAGTCATTTCGAATGACTGGTCCTCAGTGTTGTGAGAACGATGACTGGTTAAAATTTTTGGTGGTTTCTTGTTCAGTCCATTAGCCTACATCATGTGGCAAACCGGTGAGCATGTGGCTCTATTAGTATAGGAGATACCTGAAAACATATCACACTTTTCATCATAGTGCTTTTACCAATGCATAAAATGCATGGAGAAGTCATTTCGAATGACTGGTCCTCAGTGTTGTGAGAACGATGACTGGTTAAAATTTTTGGTGGTTTCTTGTTCAGTCCATAGGCCTACATCATGTGGCAAACCGGTGAGCATGTGGCTCTATTAGTATAGGAGATACCTGAAAACATATCACACTTTTCATCATAGTGCTTTTACCAATGCATAAAATGCATGGAGAAGTCATTTCGAATGACTGGTCCTCAGTGTTGTGAGAACGATGACTGGTTAAAATTTTTGGTGGTTTCTTGTTCAGTCCATAGGCCTACATCATGTGGCAAACCGGTGAGCATGTGGCTCTATTAGTATAGGAGATACCTGAAAACATATCACACTTTTCATCATAGTGCTTTTACCAATGCATAAAATGCATGGAGAAGTCATTTCGAATGACTGGTCCTCAGTGTTGTGAGAACGATGACTGGTTAAAATTTTTGGTGGTTTCTTGTTCAGTCCATAGGCCTACATCATGTGGCAAACCGGTGAGCATGTGGCTCTATTAGTATAGGAGATACCTGAAAACATATCACACTTTTCATCATAGTGCTTTTACCAATGCATAAAATGCATGGAGAAGTCATTTCGAATGACTGGTCCTCAGTGTTGTGAGAACGATGACTGGTTAAAATTTTTGGTGGTTTCTTGTTCAGTCCATAGGCCTACATCATGTGGCAAACCGGTGAGCATGTGGCTCTATTAGTATAGGAGATACCTGAAAACATATCACACTTTTCATCATAGTGCTTTTACCAATGCATAAAATGCATGGAGAAGTCATTTCGAATGACTGGTCCTCAGTGTTGTGAGAACGATGACTGGTTAAAATTTTTGGTGGTTTCTTGTTCAGTCCATAGGCCTACATCATGTGGCAAACCGGTGAGCATGTGGCTCTATTAGTATAGGAGATACCTGAAAACATATCACACTTTTCATCATAGTGCTTTTACCAATGCATAAAATGCATGGAGAAGTCATTTCGAATGACTGGTCCTCAGTGTTGTGAGAACGATGACTGGTTAAAATTTTTGGTGGTTTCTTGTTCAGTCCATAGGCCTACATCATGTGGCAAACCGGTGAGCATGTGGCTCTATTAGTATAGGAGATACCTGAAAACATATCACACTTTTCATCATAGTGCTTTTACCAATGCATAAAATGCATGGAGAAGTCATTTCGAATGACTGGTCCTCAGTGTTGTGAGAACGATGACTGGTTAAAATTTTTGGTGGTTTCTTGTTCAGTCCATAGGCCTACATCATGTGGCAAACCGGTGAGCATGTGGCTCTATTAGTATAGGAGATACCTGAAAACATATCACACTTTTCATCATAGTGCTTTTACCAATGCATAAAATGCATGGAGAAGTCATTTCGAATGACTGGTCCTCAGTGTTGTGAGAACGATGACTGGTTAAAATTTTTGGTGGTTTCTTGTTCAGTCCATAGGCCTACATCATGTGGCAAACCGGTGAGCATGTGGCTCTATTAGTATAGGAGATACCTGAAAACATATCACACTTTTCATCATAGTGCTTTTACCAATGCATAAAATGCATGGAGAAGTCATTTCGAATGACTGGTCCTCAGTGTTGTGAGAACGATGACTGGTTAAAATTTTTGGTGGTTTCTTGTTCAGTCCATAGGCCTACATCATGTGGCAAACCGGTGAGCATGTGGCTCTATTAGTATAGGAGATACCTGAAAACATATCACACTTTTCATCATAGTGCTTTTACCAATGCATAAAATGCATGGAGAAGTCATTTCGAATGACTGGTCCTCAGTGTTGTGAGAACGATGACTGGTTAAAATTTTTGGTGGTTTCTTGTTCAGTCCATAGGCCTACATCATGTGGCAAACCGGTGAGCATGTGGCTCTATTAGTATAGGAGATACCTGAAAACATATCACACTTTTCATCATAGTGCTTTTACCAATGCATAAAATGCATGGAGAAGTCATTTCGAATGACTGGTCCTCAGTGTTGTGAGAACGATGACTGGTTAATATTTTTGGTGGTTTCTTGTTCAGTCCATTAGCCTACATCATGTGGCAAACCGGTGAGCATGTGGCTCTATTAGTATAGGAGATACCTGAAAACATATCACACTTTTCATCATAGTGCTTTTACCAATGCATAAAATGCATGGAGAAGTCATTTCGAATGACTGGTCCTCAGTAGTGTTGAGCATTCCGATACCGCAAGTATCGGGTATCGGCCGATACTTGCGGTATCGGAATTCCGATACCGAGATCCGATATTTTTGTGATATCGGGTATCGGTATCGGAAGTGTAAAATAAAGAATTAAAATAAAAAATATTGTTATATTCACCTCTCCGGCGGCCCCTGGACATCAGCGGGAGGATCCGGCGTCCGGCACGGCTTCTTTCTTCAAAATGCGCGCCTTCAGGACCTGTGGAATGACGTCCCGGCTTCTGATTGGTCGCGTGCCGCCCATGTGACCGCCACGCGACCAATCAGAAGCCGCGACGTCATTCCTCAGCTAAAGTCCTAGAATGAGCGCCTTCTAGAACCTGAGGAATGACGTCGCGGCTTCTGATTGGTCGCGTGGCGGTCACATGGGCGGCACGCGACCAATCAGAAGCCGGGACGTCATTCCACAGGTCCTGAAGGCGCGCATTTTGAAGAAAGAAGCCGTGCCGGACGCCGGATCCTCCCGCTGATGTCCAGGGGCCGCCGGAGAGGTGAATATAACAATATTTTTTATTTTAATTCTTTATTTTACACTTTAATATGGATCCCAGGGCCTGAAGGAGAGTTTCCTCTCCTTCAGACCCTGGGATCCATGAGGATACCTTCCGATACTTGATGTCCCATTGACTTGTATTGGTATCGGATATCGGTATCGGCGATATCCGATATTTTTCGGGTATCGGCCGATACTATCCGATACCGATACTTTCAAGTATCGGACGGTATCGCTCAACACTAGTCCTCAGTGTTGTGAGAACGATGACTGGTTAAAATTTTTGGTGGTTTCTTGTTCAGTCCATAGGCCTACATCATGTGGCAAACCGGTGAGCATGTGGCTCTATTAGTATAGGAGATACCTGAAAACATATCACACTTTTCATCATAGAGCTTTTACCAATGCATAAAATGTATGGAGAAGTCATTTCGAATGACTGGTCCTCAGTGTTGTGAGAACGATGACTGGTTAAAATTTTTGGTGGTTTCTTGTTCAGTCCATTAGCCTACATCATGTGGCAAACCGGTGAGCATGTGGCTCTATTAGTATAGGAGATACCTGAAAACATATCACACTTTTCATCATAGTGCTTTTACCAATGCATAAAATGCATGGAGAAGTCATTTCGAATGACTGGTCCTCAGTGTTGTGAGAACGATGACTGGTTAAAATTTTTGGTGGTTTCTTGTTCAGTCCATAGGCCTACATCATGTGGCAAACCGGTGAGCATGTGGCTCTATTAGTATAGGAGATACCTGAAAACATATCACACTTTTCATCATAGTGCTTTTACCAATGCATAAAATGCATGGAGAAGTCATTTCGAATGACTGGTCCTCAGTGTTGTGAGAACGATGACTGGTTAAAATTTTTGGTGGTTTCTTGTTCAGTCCATAGGCCTACATCATGTGGCAAACCGGTGAGCATGTGGCTCTATTAGTATAGGAGATACCTGAAAACATATCACACTTTTCATCATAGTGCTTTTACCAATGCATAAAATGCATGGAGAAGTCATTTCGAATGACTGGTCCTCAGTGTTGTGAGAACGATGACTGGTTAAAATTTTTGGTGGTTTCTTGTTCAGTCCATAGGCCTACATCATGTGGCAAACCGGTGAGCATGTGGCTCTATTAGTATAGGAGATACCTGAAAACATATCACACTTTTCATCATAGTGCTTTTACCAATGCATAAAATGCATGGAGAAGTCATTTCGAATGACTGGTCCTCAGTGTTGTGAGAACGATGACTGGTTAAAATTTTTGGTGGTTTCTTGTTCAGTCCATAGGCCTACATCATGTGGCAAACCGGTGAGCATGTGGCTCTATTAGTATAGGAGATACCTGAAAACATATCACACTTTTCATCATAGTGCTTTTACCAATGCATAAAATGCATGGAGAAGTCATTTCGAATGACTGGTCCTCAGTGTTGTGAGAACGATGACTGGTTAAAATTTTTGGTGGTTTCTTGTTCAGTCCATAGGCCTACATCATGTGGCAAACCGGTGAGCATGTGGCTCTATTAGTATAGGAGATACCTGAAAACATATCACACTTTTCATCATAGTGCTTTTACCAATTCATAAAATGCATGGAGAAGTCATTTCGAATGACTGGTCCTCAGTGTTGTGAGAACGATGACTGGTTAAAATTTTTGGTGGTTTCTTGTTCAGTCCATTAGCCTACATCATGTGGCAAACCGGTGAGCATGTGGCTCTATTAGTATAGGAGATACCTGAAAACATATCACACTTTTCATCATAGTGCTTTTACCAATGCATAAAATGCATGGAGAAGTCATTTCGAATGACTGGTCCTCAGTGTTGTGAGAACGATGACTGGTTAAAATTTTTGGTGGTTTCTTGTTCAGTCCATAGGCCTACATCATGTGGCAAACCGGTGAGCATGTGGCTCTATTAGTATAGGAGATACCTGAAAACATATCACACTTTTCATCATAGAGCTTTTACCAATGCATAAAATGTATGGAGAAGTCATTTCGAATGACTGGTCCTCAGTGTTGTGAGAACGATGACTGGTTAAAATTTTTGGTGGTTTCTTGTTCAGTCCATTAGCCTACATCATGTGGCAAACCGGTGAGCATGTGGCTCTATTAGTATAGGAGATACCTGAAAACATATCACACTTTTCATCATAGTGCTTTTACCAATGCATAAAATGTATGGAGAAGTCATTTCGAATGACTGGTCCTCAGTGTTGTGAGAACGATGACTGGTTAAAATTTTTGGTGGTTTCTTGTTCAGTCCATAGGCCTACATCATGTGGCAAACCGGTGAGCATGTGGCTCTATTAGTATAGGAGATACCTGAAAACATATCACACTTTTCATCATAGTGCTTTTACCAATGCATAAAATGCATGGAGAAGTCATTTCGAATGACTGGTCCTCAGTGTTGTGAGAACGATGACTGGTTAAAATTTTTGGTGGTTTCTTGTTCAGTCCATAGGCCTACATCATGTGGCAAACCGGTGAGCATGTGGCTCTATTAGTATAGGAGATACCTGAAAACATATCACACTTTTCATCATAGTGCTTTTACCAATGCATAAAATGCATGGAGAAGTCATTTCGAATGACTGGTCCTCAGTGTTGTGAGAACGATGACTGGTTAAAATTTTTGGTGGTTTCTTGTTCAGTCCATAGGCCTACATCATGTGGCAAACCGGTGAGCATGTGGCTCTATTAGTATAGGAGATACCTGAAAACATATCACACTTTTCATCATAGAGCTTTTACCAATGCATAAAATGTATGGAGAAGTCATTTCGAATGACTGGTCCTCAGTGTTGTGAGAACGATGACTGGTTAAAATTTTTGGTGGTTTCTTGTTCAGTCCATTAGCCTACATCATGTGGCAAACCGGTGAGCATGTGGCTCTATTAGTATAGGAGATACCTGAAAACATATCACACTTTTCATCATAGTGCTTTTACCAATGCATAAAATGCATGGAGAAGTCATTTCGAATGACTGGTCCTCAGTGTTGTGAGAACGATGACTGGTTAAAATTTTTGGTGGTTTCTTGTTCAGTCCATAGGCCTACATCATGTGGCAAACCGGTGAGCATGTGGCTCTATTAGTATAGGAGATACCTGAAAACATATCACACTTTTCATCATAGTGCTTTTACCAATGCATAAAATGCATGGAGAAGTCATTTCGAATGACTGGTCCTCAGTGTTGTGAGAACGATGACTGGTTAAAATTTTTGGTGGTTTCTTGTTCAGTCCATAGGCCTACATCATGTGGCAAACCGGTGAGCATGTGGCTCTATTAGTATAGGAGATACCTGAAAACATATCACACTTTTCATCATAGTGCTTTTACCAATGCATAAAATGCATGGAGAAGTCATTTCGAATGACTGGTCCTCAGTGTTGTGAGAACGATGACTGGTTAAAATTTTTGGTGGTTTGTTGTTCAGTCCATAGGCCTACATCATGTGGCAAACCGGTGAGCATGTGGCTCTATTAGTATAGGAGATACCTGAAAACATATCACACTTTTCATCATAGTGCTTTTACCAATGCATAAAATGCATGGAGAAGTCATTTCGAATGACTGGTCCTCAGTGTTGTGAGAACGATGACTGGTTAAAATTTTTGGTGGTTTCTTGTTCAGTCCATAGGCCTACATCATGTGGCAAACCGGTGAGCATGTGGCTCTATTAGTATAGGAGATACCTGAAAACATATCACACTTTTCATCATAGTGCTTTTACCAATGCATAAAATGCATGGAGAAGTCATTTCGAATGACTGGTCCTCAGTGTTGTGAGAACGATGACTGGTTAAAATTTTTGGTGGTTTGTTGTTCAGTCCATAGGCCTACATCATGTGGCAAACCGGTGAGCATGTGGCTCTATTAGTATAGGAGATACCTGAAAACATATCACACTTTTCATCATAGTGCTTTTACCAATGCATAAAATGCATGGAGAAGTCATTTCGAATGACTGGTACTCAGTGTTGTGAGAACGATGACTGGTTAAAATTTTTGGTGGTTTCTTGTTCAGTCCATAGGCCTACATCATGTGGCAAACCGGTGAGCATGTGGCTCTATTAGTATAGGAGATACCTGAAAACATATCACACTTTTCATCATAGTGCTTTTACCAATGCATAAAATGCATGGAGAAGTCATTTCGAATGACTGGTCCTCAGTGTTGTGAGAACGATGACTGGTTAAAATTTTTGGTGGTTTCTTGTTCAGTACATAGGCCTACATCATGTGGCAAACCGGTGAGCATGTGGCTCTATTAGTATAGGAGATACCTGAAAACATATCACACTTTTCATCATAGTGCTTTTACCAATGCATAAAATGCATGGAGAAGTCATTTCGAATGACTGGTCCTCAGTGTTGTGAGAACGATGACTGGTTAAAATTTTTGGTGGTTTCTTGTTCAGTCCATAGGCCTACATCATGTGGCAAACCGGTGAGCATGTGGCTCTATTAGTATAGGAGATACCTGAAAACATATCACACTTTTCATCATAGTGCTTTTACCAATGCATAAAATGCATGGAGAAGTCATTTCGAATGACTGGTCCTCAGTGTTGTGAGAACGATGACTGGTTAAAATTTTTGGTGGTTTCTTGTTCAGTCCATAGGCCTACATCATGTGGCAAACCGGTGAGCATGTGGCTCTATTAGTATAGGAGATACCTGAAAACATATCACACTTTTCATCATAGTGCTTTTACCAATGCATAAAATGCATGGAGAAGTCATTTCGAATGACTGGTCCTCAGTGTTGTGAGAACGATGACTGGTTAAAATTTTTGGTGGTTTCTTGTTCAGTCCATAGGCCTACATCATGTGGCAAACCGGTGAGCATGTGGCTCTATTAGTATAGGAGATACCTGAAAACATATCACACTTTTCATCATAGTGCTTTTACCAATGCATAAAATGCATGGAGAAGTCATTTCGAATGACTGGTCCTCAGTGTTGTGAGAACGATGACTGGTTAAAATTTTTGGTGGTTTCTTGTTCAGTCCATAGGCCTACATCATGTGGCAAACCGGTGAGCATGTGGCTCTATTAGTATAGGAGATACCTGAAAACATATCACACTTTTCATCATAGTGCTTTTACCAATGCATAAAATGCATGGAGAAGTCATTTCGAATGACTGGTCCTCAGTGTTGTGAGAACGATGACTGGTTAAAATTTTTGGTGGTTTCTTGTTCAGTCCATAGGCCTACATCATGTGGCAAACCGGTGAGCATGTGGCTCTATTAGTATAGGAGATACCTGAAAACATATCACACTTTTCATCATAGTGCTTTTACCAATGCATAAAATGCATGGAGAAGTCATTTCGAATGACTGGTCCTCAGTGTTGTGAGAACGATGACTGGTTAAAATTTTTGGTGGTTTCTTGTTCAGTCCATTAGCCTACATCATGTGGCAAACCGGTGAGCATGTGGCTCTATTAGTATAGGAGATACCTGAAAACATATCACACTTTTCATCATAGTGCTTTTACCAATGCATAAAATGCATGGAGAAGTCATTTCGAATGACTGGTCCTCAGTGTTGTGAGAACGATGACTGGTTAAAATTTTTGGTGGTTTCTTGTTCAGTCCATAGGCCTACATCATGTGGCAAACCGGTGAGCATGTGGCTCTATTAGTATAGGAGATACCTGAAAACATATCACACTTTTCATCATAGAGCTTTTACCAATGCATAAAATGTATGGAGAAGTCATTTCGAATGACTGGTCCTCAGTGTTGTGAGAACGATGACTGGTTAAAATTTTTGGTGGTTTCTTGTTCAGTCCATTAGCCTACATCATGTGGCAAACCGGTGAGCATGTGGCTCTATTAGTATAGGAGATACCTGAAAACATATCACACTTTTCATCATAGTGCTTTTACCAATGCATAAAATGTATGGAGAAGTCATTTCGAATGACTGGTCCTCAGTGTTGTGAGAACGATGACTGGTTAAAATTTTTGGTGGTTTCTTGTTCAGTCCATAGGCCTACATCATGTGGCAAACCGGTGAGCATGTGGCTCTATTAGTATAGGAGATACCTGAAAACATATCACACTTTTCATCATAGTGCTTTTACCAATGCATAAAATGCATGGAGAAGTCATTTCGAATGACTGGTCCTCAGTGTTGTGAGAACGATGACTGGTTAAAATTTTTGGTGGTTTCTTGTTCAGTCCATAGGCCTACATCATGTGGCAAACCGGTGAGCATGTGGCTCTATTAGTATAGGAGATACCTGAAAACATATCACACTTTTCATCATAGTGCTTTTACCAATGCATAAAATGCATGGAGAAGTCATTTCGAATGACTGGTCCTCAGTGTTGTGAGAACGATGACTGGTTAAAATTTTTGGTGGTTTCTTGTTCAGTCCATAGGCCTACATCATGTGGCAAACCGGTGAGCATGTGGCTCTATTAGTATAGGAGATACCTGAAAACATATCACACTTTTCATCATAGTGCTTTTACCAATGCATAAAATGCATGGAGAAGTCATTTCGAATGACTGGTCCTCAGTGTTGTGAGAACGATGACTGGTTAAAATTTTTGGTGGTTTCTTGTTCAGTCCATAGGCCTACATCATGTGGCAAACCGGTGAGCATGTGGCTCTATTAGTATAGGAGATACCTGAAAACATATCACACTTTTCATCATAGTGCTTTTACCAATGCATAAAATGCATGGAGAAGTCATTTCGAATGACTGGTCCTCAGTGTTGTGAGAACGATGACTGGTTAAAATTTTTGGTGGTTTCTTGTTCAGTCCATAGGCCTACATCATGTGGCAAACCGGTGAGCATGTGGCTCTATTAGTATAGGAGATACCTGAAAACATATCACACTTTTCATCATAGTGCTTTTACCAATGCATAAAATGCATGGAGAAGTCATTTCGAATGACTGGTCCTCAGTGTTGTGAGAACGATGACTGGTTAAAATTTTTGGTGGTTTCTTGTTCAGTCCATTAGCCTACATCATGTGGCAAACCGGTGAGCATGTGGCTCTATTAGTATAGGAGATACCTGAAAACATATCACACTTTTCATCATAGTGCTTTTACCAATGCATAAAATGCATGGAGAAGTCATTTCGAATGACTGGTCCTCAGTGTTGTGAGAACGATGACTGGTTAAAATTTTTGGTGGTTTCTTGTTCAGTCCATAGGCCTACATCATGTGGCAAACCGGTGAGCATGTGGCTCTATTAGTATAGGAGATACCTGAAAACATATCACACTTTTCATCATAGAGCTTTTACCAATGCATAAAATGTATGGAGAAGTCATTTCGAATGACTGGTCCTCAGTGTTGTGAGAACGATGACTGGTTAAAATTTTTGGTGGTTTCTTGTTCAGTCCATTAGCCTACATCATGTGGCAAACCGGTGAGCATGTGGCTCTATTAGTATAGGAGATACCTGAAAACATATCACACTTTTCATCATAGTGCTTTTACCAATGCATAAAATGCATGGAGAAGTCATTTCGAATGACTGGTCCTCAGTGTTGTGAGAACGATGACTGGTTAAAATTTTTGGTGGTTTCTTGTTCAGTCCATAGGCCTACATCATGTGGCAAACCGGTGAGCATGTGGCTCTATTAGTATAGGAGATACCTGAAAACATATCACACTTTTCATCATAGTGCTTTTACCAATGCATAAAATGCATGGAGAAGTCATTTCGAATGACTGGTCCTCAGTGTTGTGAGAACGATGACTGGTTAAAATTTTTGGTGGTTTCTTGTTCAGTCCATCTACACTCTATACCCTACACTCTATACCCTACACCCTACGCTCTATACGCTACACTCTATACCCTACACTCTACACTCTACACTGTATACCATACACTCTATGCCCCACACTCTATACCCTAAACTCTACACTCTATACCCTACACTCTACACCCTAAACTCTATACCATACACTCTATACCCTACACTCTACACTCTATACCCTACACTCTACACTCTATACCCTACACTCTACACTCTATACCCTACACTCTATACCATACACTCTATACCCTACACTCTACACTCTATACCCTACACTCTATACCCTACACTCTATACCCTACACTCTACACTCTATACCCTACACTCTATACCCTATACTCTATACCATACACTCTATACCATATACTCTATACCCTACACTCTATACCCTACACTCTACACCCTACACTCTATACCCTACACTCTACACTCTATACCCTACACTCTATACCCTACACTCTATACCCTACACTCTATACCCTATACCCTACACTCTATACACTACACTCTATACCATACACACTATACTCTATACCCTACACTCTATACCATACACTCTAAATCCTACACTCTACACCACTCTACACCCCACACTCTACACCCTACACCCTACACTCTATACCCTACACTCTACACCATACACTCTATACCCTATACCCTACAATCTATACCCTACACTCTATACCCTACACTCTATACCCTACACTCTATACCCTACACTGTACACTCTATACCCTACACTCTATACCATACACTGTATACCCTACACTCTATACCCTACACTCTACACTCTATATCCTACACTCTATACCCTACACTTTACACTCTACACCCTACACTCTACATTCTATACCCTACACTCTAAACTCTACACTCTATAGCCTACACTCTATACCCTACACTCTATACCCTACAATTACACTTTATACCCTACACTCTATACCATACACTCTATACCCTACACTCTACACTTTATACCCTATACTCTATACCATACACTCTATACCCTACACTCTATACCCTACACTATACACTCTATACCCTACACTCTACACTGTATACCATACACTCTATGCCCCACACTCTACCATAAACTCTACATTCTATACCCTACACTCTACACCCTAAGCTCTATACCATACACTCTATACCCTACACTCTATACCCTACACTCTATACCCTACACTCTATACCCTACACCCTACGCTCTATACGCTACACTCTATAACCTACACTCTATACCCTACACTCTATACCCTACACTCTACACTTTATACCCTACACTCTATACCATACACTCTATACCCTACACTCTATACCCTACACTTTATACCCTACACTATACACTCTATACCCTACACTCTACACTGTATACCATACACTCTATGCCCCACACTCTATACCCTAAACTCTACACTCTATACCCTACACTCTACACCCTAAGCTCTATACCCTACACTCTATACCCTACACTTTATACCCTACACTCTATACCCTACACTCTATACCCTACATCCTACGCTCTATACGCTATACTCTATACCCTACACTATACACTCTATACCCTACACTCTACACTGTATACCATACACTCTATGCCCCACACTCTATACCCTAAACTCTACACTCTATACCCTACACTCTACACCCTAAACTCTATACCCTACACTCTATACCCTACACTCTATACCCTATACCCTATACCCTACAATCTATACCCTTCACTCTATACCCTACACTCTATACCCTACAGTCTATACCCTACACTCTACACTCTATACCCTACACTCTATACCATACACTGTATACCCTACACTCTATACCCTACACTCTACACTCTATATCCTACACTCTATACCCTACACTTTACACTCTACACCCTACACTCTACATTCTATACCCTACACTCTAAACTCTACACTCTATAGCCTACACTCTATACCCTACACTCTATACCCTACACTCTACACTTTATACCCTACACTCTATACCATACACTCTATACCCTACACTCTACACTTTATACCCTACACTCTATACCCTACACTCTATACCCTACACTCTATACCCTACACTATACACTCTATACCCTACACTCTACACTGTATACCATACACTCTATGCCCCACACTCTCTACCCTAAACTCTACATTCTATACCCTACACTCTACACCCTAAGCTCCATACCATACACTCTATACCCTACACTCTATACCCTACACTCTATACCCTACACTCTATACCCTACACCCTACGCTCTATACGCTACACTCTATAACCTACACTCTATACCCTACACTCTATACCTTACACTCTACACTTTATACCCTACACTCTATACCATACACTCTATACCCTACACTCTATACCCTACACTCTATACCCTACACTATACCCTACACCCTACGCTCTATACGCTACACTCTATAACCTACACTCTATACCCTACACTCTATACCCTAAACTCTACACTCTATACCCTACACTCTACACCCTAAGCTCTATACCCTACACTCTATACCCTACACTCTATACCCTACACTCTATACCCTACACTCTATACCCTACACCCTGCGCTCTATACGCTACACTCTATACCTTACACTATACACTCTATACCCTACACTCTACACTGTATACCATACACTCTATGCCCCACACTCTATACCATAAACTCTACACTCTATACCCTACACTCTACACCCTAAGCTCTATACCCTACACTCTATACCCTACACTCTACACTCTATACCCTACACTCTATACCCTACACCCTACGCTCTATACGCTACACTCTATACCCTACACTCTACACTCTACACTGTATACCATACACTCTATGCCCCACACTCTATACCCTAAACTCTACACTCTATACCCCACACTCTACACCCTAAACTTTATACCATACACTCTATACCCTACACTCTACACTCTATACCCTACACTCTACACTCTATACCCTACACTCTACACTCTATACCCTACACTCTATACCATACACTCTATACCCTACACTCTACACTCTATACCCTACACTCTATACCCTACACTCTATACCCTACACTCTACACTCTATACCCTACACTCTATACCCTACACTCTACACTCTATACCCTACACTCTATACCCTACACTCTATACCATACACTCTATACCATATACTCTATACCCTACACTCTATACCCTACACTCTACACCCTACACTCTATACCCTACACTCTACACTCTATACCCTACACTCTATACCCTACACTCTATACCCTATACCCTACACTCTATACACTACACTCTATACCATACACGCTATACTCTATACCCTACACTCTATACCATACACTCTAAATCCTACACTCTACACCACTCTACACCCCACACTCTACACCCTACACCCTACACTCTATACCCTACACTCTACACCATACACTCTATACCCTATACCCTATACCCTACAATCTATACCCTACACTCTATACCCTACACTCTATACCCTACACTCTATACCCTACACTCTACACTCTATACCCTACACTCTATACCATACACTATATACCCTACACTCTATACCCTACACTCTACAATCTATATCCTACACTCTATACCCTACACTTTACACTCTACACCCTACACTCTACATTCTATACCCTACACTCTAAACTCTACACTCTATAGCCTACACTCTATACCCTACACTCTATACCCTACACTCTACACTTTATACCCTACACTCTATACCATACACTCTATACCCTACACTCTACACTTTATACCCTACACTCTATACCATACACTCTATACCCTACACTCTATACCCTACACTATGCACTCTATACCCTACACTCTACACTGTATACCATACACTCTATGCCCCACACTCTCTACCATAAACTCTACATTCTATACCCTACACTCTACACCCTAAGCTCTATACCATACACTCTATACCCTACACTCTATACCCTACACCCTATACCCTACACCCTACGCTCTATACGTTACACTCTATAACCTACACTCTATACCCTACACTCTATACCCTACACTCTACACTTTATACCCTACACTCTATACCATACACTCTATACCCTACACTCTATACCCTACACTCTATACCCTACACTATACACTCTATACCCTACACTCTACACTGTATACCATACACTCTATGCCCCACACTCTATACCCTAAACTCTACACTCTATACCCTACACTCTACACCCTAAGCTATATACCCTACACTCTATACCCTTCACTTTATACCCTACACTCTATACCCTACACTCTATACCCTACACCCTTCGCTCTATACGCTACACTCTATACCCTACACTATACACTCTATACCCTACACTCTATACCCTACACCCTACGCTCTATACGCTACACTCTATACCCTACACTATACACTCTATACCCTACACTCTACACTGTATACCATACACTCTATGCCCCACACTCTATACCCTAAACTCTACACTCTATACCCTACACTCTACACCCTAAGCTCTATACCCTACACTCTATACCCTACACTCTATACCCTATACCCTACAATCTATACCCTTCACTCTATACCCTACACTCTATACCCTACACTCTATACCCTACACTCTACACTCTATACCCTACACTCTATACCATACACTGTATACCCTACACTCTATACCCTACACTCTACACTCTATATCCTACACTCTATACCCTACACTTTACACTCTACACCCTACACTCTACATTCTATACCCTACACTCTAAACTCTACACTCTATTGCCTACACTCTATACCCTACACTCTATACCCTACACTCTACACTTTATACCCTACACTCTATACCATACACTCTATACCCTACACTCTACACTTTATACCCTACACTCTATACCATACACTCTATACCCTACACTCTATACCCTACACTATACACTCTACACCCTACACTCTACACTGTATACCATACACTCTATGCCCCACACTCTCTACCCTAAACTCTACACTCTATACCCTACACTCTACACTCTATACCCTACACTCTATACCATACACTCTATACCCTACACTCTACACTCTATACCCTACACTCTATACCCTACACTCTATACCCTACACTCTACACTCTATACCCTACACTCTATACTCTACACTCTATACCCTACACTCTATACCCTACACTCTATACCATACACTCTATACCATATACTCTATACCCTACACTCTATACCCTACACTCTACACCCTACACTCTATACCCTACACTCTACACTCTATACCCTACACTCTATACCCTACACTCTATACCCTATACCCTACACTCTATACACTACACTCTATACCATACACGCTATACTCTATACCCTACACTATATACCATACACTCTAAATCCTACACTCTACACCACTCTACACCCCACACTCTACACCCTACACCCTACACTCTATACCCTACACTCTACACCATACACTCTATACCCTATACCCTATACCCTACAATCTATACCCTTCACTCTATACCCTACACTCTATACCCTACACTCTATACCCTACACTCTACACTCTATACCCTACACTCTATACCATACACTGTATACCCTACACTCTATACCCTACACTCTACACTCTATATCCTACACTCTATACCCTACACTTTACACTCTACACCCTACACTCTACATTCTATACCCTACACTCTAAACTCTACACTCTATAGCCTACACTCTATACCCTACACTCTACACTTTATACCCTACACTCTATACCATACACTCTATACTCTACACTCTACACTTTATACCCTACACTCTATACCATACACTCTATACCCTACACTCTATACCCTACACTATACACTCTATACCCTACACTCTACACTGTATACCATACACTCTATGCCCCACACTCTCTACCCGAAACTCCACATTCTATACCCTACACTCTACACCCTAAGCTCTATACCATACACTCTATACCCTACACTCTATACCCTACACTCTATACCCTACACTCTATACCCTACACCCTACGCTCTATACGCTACACTCTATAACCTACACTCTATACCCTACACTCTATACCTTACACTCTACACTTTATACCCTACACTCTATACCATACACTCTATACCCTACACTCTATACCCTACACTCTATACCCTACACTCTATACCCTACACTCTATACCCTACACCCTACGCTCTATACGCTACACTCTATAACCTACACTCTATACCCTACACTCTATACCCTAAACTCTACACTCTATACCCTACACTCTACACCCTAAGCTCTATACCCTACACTCTATACCCTACACTCTATACCCTACACTCTATACCCTACACCCTACGCTCTATACGCTACACTCTATACCCTACACTATACACTCTATACCCTACACTCTACACTGTATACCATACACTCTATGCCCCACACTCTATACCCTAAACTCTACACTCTATACCCTACACTCTACACCCTAAGCTCTATACCCTACACTCTATACCCTACACTCTACACTCTATACCCTACACTCTACACTCTACACTGTATACCATACACTCTATGCCCCACACTCTATACCCTAAACTCTACACTCTATACCCTACACTCTACACCCTAAACTCTATACCATACACTCTATACCCTACACTCTACACTCTATACCCTACACTCTACACTCTATACCCTACACTCTACACTCTATACCCTACACTCTACACTCTATACCCTACACTCTATACCCTACACTCTATACCCTACACTCTACACTCTATACCCTACACTCTATACCCTACACTCTACACTCTATACCCTACACTCTATACCCTACACTCTATACCATACACTCTATACCATATACTCTATACCCTACACTCTATACCCTACACTCTACACCCTACACTCTATACCCTACACTCTACACTCTATACCCTACACTCTATACCCTACACTCTATACCCTACACTCTATACCCTATACCCTACACTCTATACACTACACTCTATACCATACACGCTATACTCTATACCCTACACTCTATACCATACACTCTAAATCCTACACTCTACACCACTCTACACCCCACACTCTTCACCCTACACCCTACACTCTATACCCTACACTCTACACCATACACTCTATACCCTATACCCTATACCCTACAATCTATACCCTACACTCCTTCTGGGAACTATGGAACCACATGGGCACCAAAGACAAGAAAAACAACAACCATATCCAAAATGGCAACCTCTGGCTCCAATACTTCAGAGACCTCTATAAAGACATTCCAAAGGAAGGACTAAGCCAAGAACAGGAAAACATAATGGCGAAACTAAAAGCAATGGAGGAAAAAATCAAAAACTTCCAAAACCCGGTGGATACACCTATAACACTACAGGAAGTAACCGAGAGACTCTCCTCCATAAGATGTAGAAAAGCCGGTGGCCTAGATGGAATCCTACCAGAAATGCTGAAGTACAGCCCACCAGAAATACAGGCTGCAATGGTTAAACTCTTCAATATTGTACTGAGTGCCGGCTACTTCCCTCGTACCTGGAACCAAGGCCTCATCACACCCATCCACAAGAGTGGGGACAGGTATGACCCAGCTAACTACAGAGGCATATGCGTCAGCAGCAACCTGGGAAAACTGTTCAACAGTATCCTGAACAAGAGGATCCTCACCTTCCTCACCGAGCACAACGTCCTCAACAAGAGCCAAGCAGGGTTCATGCCGAACCACCGCACCACTGACCACATCTATACTCTGCACAGCCTCATTCAGAGACACGTCTACAATACAAAGAATGGGAAGATATACGCCTGCTTTGTGGACTTTAAAAAGGCTTTTGATTCAGTGTGGCACCCGGGCTTATTCCTGAAACTGCTGGAGAGTGGAATAGGAGGAAAGACCTACGATGTCATCAAAAGCTCCTACACCGAGAACAGCTGCAGCGTGAGTGTGAGCGGCAAAAGAACGGCTTTTTTCCAGCAGAGCCGCGGAGTAAGACAAGGCTGCAGCCTAAGCCCAACGCTCTTCAACATCTACATCAACGAGCTGGCTACCGCCCTGGAATCCTCCTCAGCACCAGGTCTCACCCTCCACGACGCCCAGGTGAAATTCCTGCTGTATGCAGATGACCTGCTGCTGCTGTCACCAACCGAGAAAGGCCTCCAGGACAACCTGAAAATCCTAGAGAAATTCAGCTCCACCTGGGCCCTACCGGTCAACCTAAAGAAAACCAACACCATGGTGTTCCAGAGGAGAAAGAGAAGATCAGACCAACACCCATCATTTATCCTCAACAACTGCGACCTCACAGGAACGGACAAATATACCTACCTGGGCCTAGAGATTCACCGGTCAGGGAACTTCAAACAAGCCATAGAGACCCTGAAAGACAAGGCCTGCAAAACCTTCTATGCCATCCGAAGGACACTCTACCATCTGAAGCCACCAGTGAGGGTCTGGCTAAAAATCTTCGACTCCATCATCGCCCCAATCCTCCTGTATGGCAGCGAAGTCTGGGGTCCTCACACCTACCCAGACTGGTCAAAGTGGGACTCCAGTCCAACAGAAATATTCCACCTGGAATTCTGCAAGCACCTTCTCCAGGTCCATCGGAGCACCTCCAACAGTGCTTGTCGGGCCGAGCTGGGCAGATTCCCTCTACACCTAACAGTTCTAAAGAGGGCGCTGTCATTCCGGGCTCACCTGCATAGGAGCAATCCAAGCTCCCACCACCATAAAGCCCTGATACATGAAGGTGAAACAGAAAAACCAGAACCCCCGGAACAGCCCAGCCAAACCCAACCGGAGCAGAACACCAATCACAACAACCTGACAAAAGCCGGAATTAGGAAGATGGCAGATGAAGGCCAGGAGAGGTATGTCAGTGACTGGAAGAATGATATCATCAGCTCACAGAAACTGACCATGTACCGGAGCCTACAGAGAGACTACAGACTGGCCCCCTACCTGGAGAAACTCCCGGACCCCAGAGATCGCCAGATCCTGAGCCGATATAGACTCAGTGCCCACAGTCTGGCCATCGAATGTGGCCGACACAGGCAGAGCTACAAGCCCAGGGAGGAAAGACTGTGCCAACACTGTGATCAGGAGGCCATAGAGGACGAAACCCACTTCCTGCTACACTGCTCCAAATACTCAGCAGTGAGGGACACTCACTTCAGGAGACTCTCACATCTCTTCCCAGACTTCATCACCATGAAGGAGGAAGAGAAAACCTATATCTTGCTGGGAGAAGAAGAGAGAGCGGTGGAGATAGCAGCGCGGTATGTGAGCGAATGTCATAGACTACGAGAAAGAGAACTATGATGCCATGGACTATAGCCCCCAACCTGGACCTGCCCCATCCACCTCCCCTATGCCATGGACTATAGCCCCCACAATGGATCTGCCCCATCCATCTCCCCTATGCCATGGACTATAGCCCCCACCCTGGATCTGCCCCATCCACCTCCCCCCACAGCTCCTACCCAACATCCCCTCAGTCCCTATCCCTATTGCCTCTATACACTTGCTTTGGCAAAACTGATGTGTATTTGGTCCTGCCAATAAAGCTTCTTTGAATCTTGAATCTTGAATCTTGAATCTTGAATCCCTACACTCTATACCCTACACTCTATACCCTACACTCTATACCCTACACTCTACACTCTATACCCTACACTCTATACCATACACTGTATACCCTACACTCTATACCCTACACTCTACACTCTATATCCTACACTCTATACCCTACACTTTACACTCTACACCCTACACTCTACATTGTATACCCTACACTCTAAACTCTACACTCTATAGCCTACACTCTATACCCTACACTCTATACCCTACACTCTACACTTTATACCCTACACTCTATACCATACACTCTATACCCTACACTCTACACTTTATACCCTACACTCTATACCATACACTCTATACCCTACACTCTATACCCTACACTATACACTCTATACCCTACACTCTACACTGTATACCGTACACTCTATGCCCCACACTCTCTACCCTAAACTCTACATTCTATACCCTACACTCTACACCCTAAGCTCTATACCATACACTCTATACCCTACACTCTATACCCTACACTCTATACCCTACACTCTATACCCTACACCCTACGCTCTATACGCTACACTCTATGACCTACACTCTATACCCTACACTCTATACCCTACACTCTATACCATACACTCTATACCCTACACTCTATACCCTACACTCTATACCCTACACTATACATTCTATACCCTACACTCTACACTGTATACCATACACTCTATGCCCCACACTCTATGCCCTAAACTCTACACTCTATACCCTACACTCTACACCCTAAGCTCTATACCCTACACTCTATACCCTACACTTTATACCCTACACTCTATACCCTACACTCTATACCCTACACCCTACGCTCTATACGCTACACTCTATACCCTACACTATACACTCTATACCTTACACAATACACTGTATACCATACACTCTATGCCCCACACTCTATACCCTAAACTCTACACTCTATACCCTACACTCTACACCCTAAACTCTATACCCTACACTCTATACCCTACACTCTACACTCTATACCCTACACTCTATACCCTACACCCTACGCTCTATACGCTACACTCTATACCCTTCACTCTACAATCTACACTGTATACCATACACTCTATGCCCCACACTCTATACCCTAAACTCTACACT
Organism: Ranitomeya imitator; assembly: GCF_032444005.1. Lineage (NCBI taxonomy): Eukaryota > Metazoa > Chordata > Amphibia > Anura > Dendrobatidae > Ranitomeya > Ranitomeya imitator. Next base: position 23,286 of record NW_027194191.1, read on the forward strand.
CTATACCCTACACTCTACACCCTAAACTCTATACCATACACTCTATACCCTACACTCTACACTCTATACCCTACACTCTACACTCTATACCCTACACTCTACACTCTATACCCTACACTCTATACCATACACTCTATACCCTACACTCTACACTCTATACCCTACACTCTATACCCTACACTCTATACCCTACACTCTACACTCTATACCCTACACTCTATACCCTACACTCTACACTCTATACCCTACACTCTATAAACTACACTCTATACCATACACTCTATACCATATACGCTATACCCTACACTCTATACCCTACACTCTACACCCTACACTCTATACCCTACACTCTACACTCTATACCCTACACTCTATACCCTACACTCTATACTCTACACTCTATACCCTACACTCTATACCCTACACTCTACACTCTATACCCTACACTCTACACTATATACCCTACACACTATACCCTAAACTCTATACCCTACACTCTACACTCTATACCCTACACTCTACACCCTGCAATCTGTACCCTACACTCTATACCCTACACTCTACACTCTGTACCCTACACTCTATACCCTACACTCTATACCCTACACTCTATACCCTACACTCTATACCCTACACTCTACACTCTATACCCTACACTCTATACCATACACTCTACACCCTACACTCTATACCATACACTCTATACCCTACACTTTACACTCTATACCCTGCACTCTATACCATACACTCTACACTTTATACCCTACACTCTATACCATACACACTATACCCTACACTCTATACCCTACACTCTATACCCTACACTCTATACCCTACACTCTAATCCCTACACTCTAATCCCTACACTCTAATCCCTACACTCTAATCCCTACACTCTATTCCATACACTCTATACTCTACACTCTACACTCTATACCCTACACTCTAATCCCTACACTCTAATCCCTACACTCTACACTCTATACCCTACACTCTATACCCTACACTCTATACCCTACACTCTACACTCTATACCCTACACTCTATACCCTACACTCTACACTCTATACCCTACACTCTATACCCTACACTCTATAAAATACACTCTATACCCTATACTCTACACTCTATACCATACACTCTATACCCTACACTCTATACCATACACTCTATACCCTACACTCTATACCCTACACTCCACACCCTACACTCTATACCTTACACTCTATACCCTACACTCTAAAATCTATACCCTACACTCTATACCCTACACTCTATACCCTATACCCTACACTCTATACACTACACTCTATACCATACACGCTATACTCTATACCCTACACTCTATACCCTACACTCTATACCCTACACTCTATACCCTACACTCTAATCCCTACACTCTAATCCCTACACTCTAATCCCTACACTCTATACCCTACACTCTATACTCTACACTCTACACTCTATACCCTACACTCTAATCCCTACACTCTAATCCCTACACTCTACACTCTATACCCTACACTCTATACCCTACACTCTATACCCTACACTCTACACTCTATACCCTACACTCTATACCCTACACTCTACACTCTATACCCTACACTCTATACCCTACACTCTATAAAATACACTCTATACCCTACACTCTACACTCTATACCATACACTCTATACCCTACACTCTATACCATACACTCTATACCCTACACTCTATACCCTACACTCCACACCCTACACTCTATACCTTACACTCTATACCCTACACTCTAAAATCTATACCCTACACTCTATACCCTACACTCTATACCCTATACCCTACACTCTATACACTACACTCTATACCATACACGCTATACTCTATACCCTACACTCTATACCATACACTCTACATCCTACACTCTACACCACTCTACACCCCACACTCTACACCCTACACCCTACACTCTATACCCTACACTCCACACCATACACTCAATACCCTATACCCTATACCCTACATTCTATACCCTACACTCTATACCCTACACTCTATACCCTACACTCTATACCCTACACTCTACACTCTATACCCTACACTCTATACCATACACTGTATACCCTACACTCTATACCCTACACTCTACACTCTATATCCTACACTCTATACCCTACACTTTACACTCTACACCCTACACTCTACATTCTATACCCTACACTCTATACCCTACACTCTATACCCTACACTCTACACTTTATACCCTACACTCTATACCATACACTCTATACCCTACACTCTACACTTTATACCCTACACTCTATACCATACACTCTATACCCTACACTCTATACCCTACACTATACACTCTATACCCTACACTCTACACTGTATACCATACACTCTATGCCCCACACTCTCTACCCTAAACTCTACATTCTATACCCTACACTCTACACCCTAAGCTCTATACCATACACTCTATACCCTACACTCTATACCCTACACTCTATACCCTACACTCTATACCCTACACCCTACGCTCTATACGCTACACTCTATAACCTACACTCTATACCCTACACTCTATACCCTACACTCTATACCCTACACTCTATACCATACACTCTATACCCTACACTCTATACCCTACACTCTATACCCTACACTATACACTCTATACCCTACACTCTACATTGTATACCATACACTCTATGCCCCACACTCTATGCCCTAAACTCTACACTCTATACCCTACACTCTACACCCTAAGCTCTATACCCTACACTCTATACCCTACACTTTATACCCTACACTCTATACCCTACACTCTATACCCTACACTCTATACCCTACACTTTATACCCTACACTCTATACCCTACACTCTATACCCTACACCCTACGCTCTATACGCTACACTCTATACCCTACACTATACACTCTATACCTTACACAATACACTGTATACCATACACTCTATGCCCCACACTCTATACCCTAAACTCTACACTCTATACCCTACACTCCACACCCTAAACTCTATACCCTACACTCTATACCCTACACTCTACACTCTATACCCTACACTCTATACCCTACACCCTACGCTCTATACGCTACACTCTATACCCTTCACTCTACACTCTACACTGTATACCATACACTCTATGCCCCACACTCTATACCCTAAACTCTACACTCTATACCCTACACTCTACACCCTAAACTCTATAACATACACTCTATACCCTACACTCTACACTCTATACCCTACACTCTACACTCTATACCCTACACTCTACACTCTATACCCTACACTCTATACCATACACTCTATACCCTACACTCTACACTCTATACCCTACACTCTATACCCTACACTCTATACCCTACACTCTACACTCTATACCCTACACTCTATACCCTACACTCTACACTCTATACCCTACACTCTATACCCTACACTCTATACCATACACTCTATACCATATACGCTATACCCTACACTCTATACCCTACACTCTACACCCTACACTCTATACCCTACACTCTACACTCTATACCCTACACTCTATACCCTACACTCTATACTCTACACTCTATACCCTACACTCTATACCCTACACTCTACACTCTATACCCTACACTCTACACTATATACCCTACACACTATACCCTAAACTCTATACCCTACACTCTACACTCTATACCCTACACTCTACACCCTGCAATCTGTACCCTACACTCTATACCCTACACTCTACACTCTGTACCCTACACTCTATACCCTACACTCTATACCCTACACTCTATACCCTACACTCTACACTCTATACCCTACACTCTATACCATACACTCTACATCCTACACTCTATACCATACACTCTATACCCTACACTTTACACTCTATACCCTGCACTCTATACCATACACTCTACACTTTATACCCTACACTCTATACCATACACACTATACCCTACACTCTATACCCTACACTCTATACCGTACACTCTATACCCTACACTCTAATCCCTACACTCTAATCCCTTGGTGGTTTCTTGTTCAGTCCATAGGCCTACATCATGTGGCAAACCGGTGAGCATGTGGCTCTATTAGTATAGGAGATACCTGAAAACATATCACACTTTTCATCATAGTGCTTTTACCAATGCATAAAATGCATGGAGAAGTCATTTCGAATGACTGGTCCTCAGTGTTGTGAGAACGATGACTGGTTAAAATTTTTGGTGGTTTCTTGTTCAGTCCATAGGCCTACATCATGTGGCAAACCGGTGAGCATGTGGCTCTATTAGTATAGGAGATACCTGAAAACATATCACACTTTTCATCATAGTGCTTTTACCAATGCATAAAATGCATGGAGAAGTCATTTCGAATGACTGGTCCTCAGTGTTGTGAGAACGATGACTGGTGAAAATTTTTGGTGGTTTCTTGTTCAGTCCATAGGCCTACATCATGTGGCAAACCGGTGAGCATGTGGCTCTATTAGTATAGGAGATACCTGAAAACATATCACACTTTTCATCATAGTGCTTTTACCAACGCATAAAATGCATGGAGAAGTCATTTCGAATGACTGGTCCTCAGTGTTGTGAGAACGATGACTGGTTAAACTTTTTGGTGGTTTCTTGTTCAGTCCATAGGCCTACATCATGTGGGAAACCGGTGAGCATGTGGCTCTATTAGTATAGGAGATACCTGAAAACATATCACACTTTTCATCATAGTGCTTTTACCAATGCATAAAATGCCTGGAGAAGTCATTTCGAATGACTGGTCCTCAGTGTTGTGAGAACGATGACTGGTTAAAATTTTTGGTGGTTTCTTGTTCAGTCCATAGGCCTACATCATGTGGCAAACCGGTGAGCATGTGGCTCTATTAGTATAGGAGATACCTGAAAACATATCACACTTTTCATCATAGTGCTTTTACCAATGCATAAAATGCATGGAGAAGTCATTTCGAATGACTGGTCCTCAGTGTTGTGAGAACGATGACTGGTTAAAATTTTTGGTGGTTTCTTGTTCAGTCCATAGGCCTACAACATGTGGCAAACCGGTGAGCATGTGGCTCTATTAGTATAGGAGATACCTGAAAACATATCACACTTTTCATCATAGTGCTTTTACCAATGCATAAAATGCATGGAGAAGTCATTTCGAATGACTGGTCCTCAGTGTTGTGAGAACGATGACTGGTTAAAATTTTTGATGGTTTCTTGTTCAGTCCATAGGCCTACATCATGTGGCAAACCGGTGAGCATGTGGCTCTATTAGTATAGGAGATACCTGAAAACATATCACACTTTTCATCATAGTGCTTTTACCAATGCATAAAATGCATGGAGAAGTCATTTCGAATGACTGGTCCTCAGTGTTGTGAGAACGATGACTGGTTAAAATTTTTGGTGGTTTCTTGTTCAGTCCATAGGCCTACAACATGTGGCAAACCGGTGAGCATGTGGCTCTATTAGTATAGGAGATACCTGAAAACATATCACACTTTTCATCATAGTGCTTTTACCAATGCATAAAATGCATGGAGAAGTCATTTCGAATGACTGGTCCTCAGTGTTGTGAGAACGATGACTGGTTAAAATTTTTGGTGGTTTCTTGTTCAGTCCATAGGCCTACATCATGTGGCAAACCGGTGAGCATGTGGCTCTATTAGTATAGGAGATGCCTGAAAACATATCACACTTTTCATCATAGTGCTTTTACCAATGCATAAAATGCATGGAGAAGTCATTTCGAATGACTGGTCCTCAGTGTTGTGAGAACGATGACTGGTTAAAATTTTTGGTGGTTTCTTGTTCAGTCCATAGGCCTACATCATGTGGCAAACCGGTGAGCATGTGGCTCTCTTAGTATAGGAGATACCTGAAAATATATCACACTTTTCATCATAGTGCTTTTACCAATGCATAAAATGACTGGAGAAGTCATTTCGAATGACTGGTCCTCAGTGTTGTGAGAACGATGACTGGTTAAAATTTTTGGTGGTTTCTTGTTCAGTCCATAGGCCTACATCATGTGGCAAACCGGTGAGCATGTGGCTCTATTAGTATAGGAGATACCTGAAAACATATCACACTTTTCATCATAGTGCTTTTACCAATGCATAAAATGCATGGAGAAGTCATTTCGAATGACTGGTCCTCAGTGTTGTGAGAACGATGACTGGTTAAAATTTTTGGTGGTTTCTTGTTCAGTCCATAGGCCTACATCATGTGGCAAACCGGTGAGCATGTGGCTCTCTTAGTATAGGAGATACCTGAAAATATATCACACTTTTCATCATAGTGCTTTTACCAATGCATAAAATGACTGGAGAAGTCATTTCGAATGACTGGTCCTCAGTGTTGTGAGAACGATGACTGGTTAAAATTTTTGGTGGTTTCTTGTTCAGTCCATAGGCCTACATCATGTGGCAAACCGGTGAGCATGTGGCTCTATTAGTATAGGAGATACCTGAAAACATATCACACTTTTCATCATAGTGCTTTTACCAATGCATAAAATGCATGGAGAAGTCATTTCGAATGACTGGTCCTCAGTGTTGTGAGAACGATGACTGGTTAAAATTTTTGGTGGTTTCTTGTTCAGTCCATAGGCCTACATCATGTGGCAAACCGGTGAGCATGTGGCTCTCTTAGTATAGGAGATACCTGAAAACATATCACACTTTTCATCATAGTGCTTTTACCAATGCATAAAATGCATGGAGAAGTCATTTCGAATGACTGGTCCTCAGTGTTGTGAGAACGATGACTGGTTAAAATTTTTGGTGGTTTCTTGTTCAGTCCATAGGCCGACATCATGTGGCAAACCGGTGAGCATGTGGCTCTATTAGTATAGGAGATACCTGAAAACATATCACACTTTTTATCACAGTGCTTTTACCAATGCATAAAATGCATGGAGAAGTCATTTCGAATGACTGGTCCTCAGTGTTGTGAGAACGATGACTGGTTAAAATTTTTGGTGGTTTCTTGTTCAGTCCATAGGCCTACATCATGTGGCAAGCCGGTGAGCATGTGGCTCTATTAGTATAGGAGATACCTGAAAACATATCACACTTTTCATCATAGTGCTTTTACCAATGCATAAAATGCATGGAGAAGTCATTTCGAATGACTGGTCCTCAGTGTTGTGAGAACGATGACTGGTTAAAATTTTTGGTGGTTTCTTGTTCAGTCCATAGGCCTACATCATGTGGCAAACCGGTGAGCATGTGGCTCTATTAGTATAGGAGATACCTGAAAATATATCACACTTTTCATCATAGTGCTTTTACCAATGCATAAAATGACTGGAGAAGTCATTTCGAATGACTGGTCCTCAGTGTTGTGAGAACGATGACTGGTTAAAATTTTTGGTGGTTTCTTGTTCAGTCCATAGGCCTACATCATGTGGCAAACCGGTGAGCATGTGGCTCTATTAGTATAGGAGATACCTGAAAACATATCACACTTTTCATCATAGTGCTTTTACCAATGCATAAAATGCATGGAGAAGTCATTTCGAATGACTGGTCCTCAGTGTTGTGAGAACGATGACTGGTTAGAATTTTTGGTAGTTTCTTGTTCAGTCCATAGGCCTACATCATGTGGCAAACCGGTGAGCATGTGGCTCTATTAGTATAGGAGATACCTGAAAACATATCACACTTTTCATCATAGTGCTTTTACCAATGCATAAAATGCATGGAGAAGTCATTTCGAATGACTGGTCCTCAGTGTTGTGAGAACGATGACTGGTTAAAATTTTTGGTGGTTTCTTGTTCAGTCCATAGGCCTACATCATGTGGCAAACCGGTGAGCATGTGGCTCTATTAGTATAAGAGATACCTGAAAACATATCACACTTTTCATCATAGTGCTTTTACCAATGCATAAAATGCATGGAGAAGTCATTTCGAATGACTGGTCCTCAGTGTTGTGAGAACGATGACTGGTTAAAATTTTTGGTGGTTTCTTGTTCAGTCCATAGGCCTACATCATGTGGCAAACCGGTGAGCATGTGGCTCTATTAGTATAGGAGATACCTGAAAACATATCACACTTTTCATCATAGTGCTTTTACCAATGCATAAAATGCATGGAGAAGTCATTTCGAATGACTGGTCCTCAGTGTTGTGAGAACGATGACTGGTTAAAATTTTTGGTGGTTTCTTGTTCAGTCCATAGGCCTACATCATGTGGGAAACCGGTGAGCATGTGGCTCTATTAGTATAGGAGATACCTGAAAACATATCACACTTTTCATCATAGTGCTTTTACCAATGCATAAAATGCCTGGAGAAGTCATTTCAAATGACTGGTCCTCAGTGTTGTGAGAACGATGACTGGTTAAAATTTTTGGTGGTTTCTTGTTCAGTCCATAGGCCTACATCATGTGGCAAACCGGTGGTGGCTCTATTAGTATAGGAGATACCTGAAAACATATCACACTTTTCATCATAGTGCTTTTACCAATGCATAAAATGCATGGAGAAGTCATTTCGAATGACTGGTCCTCAGTGTTGTGAGAACGATGACTGGTTAAAATTTTTGGTGGTTTCTTGTTCAGTCCATAGGCCTACATCATGTGGCAAACCAGTGAGCATGTGGCTCTATTAGTATAGGAGATACCTGAAAACATATCACACTTTTCATCATAGTGCTTTTACCAATGCATAAAATGCATGGAGAAGTCATTTCGAATGACTGGTCCTCAGTGTTGTGAGAACGATGACTGGTTAAAATTTTTGGTGGTTTCTTGTTCAGTCCATAGGCCTACATCATGTGGCAAACCGGTGAGCATGTGGCTCTATTAGTATAGGAGATACCTGAAAACATATCACACTTTTCATCATAGTGCTTTTACCAATGCATAAAATGCATGGAGAAGTCATTTCGAATGACTGGTCCTCAGTGTTGTGAGAACGATGACTGGTTAAAATTTTTGGTGGTTTCTTGTTCAGTCCATAGGCCTACATCATGTGGCAAACCGGTGAGCATGTGGCTCTATTAGTATAGGAGATACCTGAAAACATATCACACTTTTCATCATAGTGCTTTTACCAATGCATAAAATGCATGGAGAAGTCATTTCGAATGACTGGTCCTCAGTGTTGTGAGAACGATGACTGGTTAAAATTTTTGGTGGTTTCTTGTTCAGTCCATAGGCCTACATCATGTGGCAAACCGGTGAGCATGTGGCTCTATTAGTATAGGAGATACCTGAAAACATATCACACTTTTCATCATAGTGCTTTTACCAATGCATAAAATGCATGGAGAAGTCATTTCGAATGACTGGTCCTCAGTGTTGTGAGAACGATGACTGGTTAAAATTTTTGGTGGTTTCTTGTTCAGTCCATAGGCCTACATCATGTGGCAAACCGGTGAGCATGTGGCTCTATTAGTATAGGAGATACCTGAAAACATATCACACTTTTCATCATAGTGCTTTTACCAATGCATAAAATGCATGGAGAAGTCATTTCGAATGACTGGTCCTCAGTGTTGTGAGAACGATGACTGGTTAAAATTTTTGGTGGTTTCTTGTTCAGTCCATAGGCCTACATCATGTGGCAAACCGGTGAGCATGTGGCTCTATTAGTATAGGAGATACCTGAAAACATATCACACTTTTCATCATAGTGCTTTTACCAATGCATAAAATGCATGGAGAAGTCATTTCGAATGACTGGTCCTCAGTGTTGTGAGAACGATGACTGGTTAAAATTTTTGGTGGTTTCTTGTTCAGTCCATAGGCCTACATCATGTGGCAAACCGGTGAGCATGTGGCTCTATTAGTATAGGAGATACCTGAAAACATATCACACTTTTCATCATAGTGCTTTTACCAATGCATAAAATGCATGGAGAAGTCATTTCGAATGACTGGTCCTCAGTGTTGTGAGAACGATGACTGGTTAAAATTTTTGGTGGTTTCTTGTTCAGTCCATAGGCCTACATCATGTGGCAAACCGGTGAGCATGTGGCTCTATTAGTATAGGAGATACCTGAAAACATATCACACTTTTCATCATAGTGCTTTTACCAATGCATAAAATGCATGGAGAAGTCATTTCGAATGACTGGTCCTCAGTGTTGTGAGAACGATGACTGGTTAAAATTTTTGGTGGTTTCTTGTTCAGTCCATAGGCCTACATCATGTGGCAAACCGGTGAGCATGTGGCTCTATTAGTATAGGAGATACCTGAAAACATATCACACTTTTCATCATAGTGCTTTTACCAATGCATAAAATGCATGGAGAAGTCATTTCGAATGACTGGTCCTCAGTGTTGTGAGAACGATGACTGGTTAAAATTTTTGGTGGTTTCTTGTTCAGTCCATAGGCCTACATCATGTGGCAAACCGGTGAGCATGTGGCTCTATTAGTATAGGAGATACCTGAAAACATATCACACTTTTCATCATAGTGCTTTTACCAATGCATAAAATGCATGGAGAAGTCATTTCGAATGACTGGTCCTCAGTGTTGTGAGAACGATGACTGGTTAAAATTTTTGGTGGTTTCTTGTTCAGTCCATAGGCCTACATCATGTGGCAAACCGGTGAGCATGTGGCTCTATTAGTATAGGAGATACCTGAAAACATATCACACTTTTCATCATAGTGCTTTTACCAATGCATAAAATGCATGGAGAAGTCATTTCGAATGACTGGTCCTCAGTGTTGTGAGAACGATGACTGGTTAAAATTTTTGGTGGTTTCTTGTTCAGTCCATAGGCCTACATCATGTGGCAAACCGGTGAGCATGTGGCTCTATTAGTATAGGAGATACCTGAAAACATATCACACTTTTCATCATAGTGCTTTTACCAATGCATAAAATGCATGGAGAAGTCATTTCGAATGACTGGTCCTCAGTGTTGTGAGAACGATGACTGGTTAAAATTTTTGGTGGTTTCTTGTTCAGTCCATAGGCCTACATCATGTGGCAAACCGGTGAGCATGTGGCTCTATTAGTATAGGAGATACCTGAAAACATATCACACTTTTCATCATAGTGCTTTTACCAATGCATAAAATGCATGGAGAAGTCATTTCGAATGACTGGTCCTCAGTGTTGTGAGAACGATGACTGGTTAAAATTTTTGGTGGTTTCTTGTTCAGTCCATAGGCCTACATCATGTGGCAAACCGGTGAGCATGTGGCTCTATTAGTATAGGAGATACCTGAAAACATATCACACTTTTCATCATAGTGCTTTTACCAATGCATAAAATGCATGGAGAAGTCATTTCGAATGACTGGTCCTCAGTGTTGTGAGAACGATGACTGGTTAAAATTTTTGGTGGTTTCTTGTTCAGTCCATAGGCCTACATCATGTGGCAAACCGGTGAGCATGTGGCTCTATTAGTATAGGAGATACCTGAAAACATATCACACTTTTCATCATAGTGCTTTTACCAATGCATAAAATGCATGGAGAAGTCATTTCGAATGACTGGTCCTCAGTGTTGTGAGAACGATGACTGGTTAAAATTTTTGGTGGTTTCTTGTTCAGTCCATAGGCCTACATCATGTGGCAAACCGGTGAGCATGTGGCTCTATTAGTATAGGAGATACCTGAAAACATATCACACTTTTCATCATAGTGCTTTTACCAATGCATAAAATGCATGGAGAAGTCATTTCGAATGACTGGTCCTCAGTGTTGTGAGAACGATGACTGGTTAAAATTTTTGGTGGTTTCTTGTTCAGTCCATAGGCCTACATCATGTGGCAAACCGGTGAGCATGTGGCTCTATTAGTATAGGAGATACCTGAAAACATATCACACTTTTCATCATAGTGCTTTTACCAATGCATAAAATGCATGGAGAAGTCATTTCGAATGACTGGTCCTCAGTGTTGTGAGAACGATGACTGGTTAAAATTTTTGGTGGTTTCTTGTTCAGTCCATAGGCCTACATCATGTGGCAAACCGGTGAGCATGTGGCTCTATTAGTATAGGAGATACCTGAAAACATATCACACTTTTCATCATAGTGCTTTTACCAATGCATAAAATGCATGGAGAAGTCATTTCGAATGACTGGTCCTCAGTGTTGTGAGAACGATGACTGGTTAAAATTTTTGGTGGTTTCTTGTTCAGTCCATAGGCCTACATCATGTGGCAAACCGGTGAGCATGTGGCTCTATTAGTATAGGAGATACCTGAAAACATATCACACTTTTCATCATAGTGCTTTTACCAATGCATAAAATGCATGGAGAAGTCATTTCGAATGACTGGTCCTCAGTGTTGTGAGAACGATGACTGGTTAAAATTTTTGGTGGTTTCTTGTTCAGTCCATAGGCCTACATCATGTGGCAAACCGGTGAGCATGTGGCTCTATTAGTATAGGAGATACCTGAAAACATATCACACTTTTCATCATAGTGCTTTTACCAATGCATAAAATGCATGGAGAAGTCATTTCGAATGACTGGTCCTCAGTGTTGTGAGAACGATGACTGGTTAAAATTTTTGGTGGTTTCTTGTTCAGTCCATAGGCCTACATCATGTGGCAAACCGGTGAGCATGTGGCTCTATTAGTATAGGAGATACCTGAAAACATATCACACTTTTCATCATAGTGCTTTTACCAATGCATAAAATGCATGGAGAAGTCATTTCGAATGACTGGTCCTCAGTGTTGTGAGAACGATGACTGGTTAAAATTTTTGGTGGTTTCTTGTTCAGTCCATAGGCCTACATCATGTGGCAAACCGGTGAGCATGTGGCTCTATTAGTATAGGAGATACCTGAAAACATATCACACTTTTCATCATAGTGCTTTTACCAATGCATAAAATGCATGGAGAAGTCATTTCGAATGACTGGTCCTCAGTGTTGTGAGAACGATGACTGGTTAAAATTTTTGGTGGTTTCTTGTTCAGTCCATAGGCCTACATCATGTGGCAAACCGGTGAGCATGTGGCTCTATTAGTATAGGAGATACCTGAAAACATATCACACTTTTCATCATAGTGCTTTTACCAATGCATAAAATGCATGGAGAAGTCATTTCGAATGACTGGTCCTCAGTGTTGTGAGAACGATGACTGGTTAAAATTTTTGGTGGTTTCTTGTTCAGTCCATAGGCCTACATCATGTGGCAAACCGGTGAGCATGTGGCTCTATTAGTATAGGAGATACCTGAAAACATATCACACTTTTCATCATAGTGCTTTTACCAATGCATAAAATGCATGGAGAAGTCATTTCGAATGACTGGTCCTCAGTGTTGTGAGAACGATGACTGGTTAAAATTTTTGGTGGTTTCTTGTTCAGTCCATAGGCCTACATCATGTGGCAAACCGGTGAGCATGTGGCTCTATTAGTATAGGAGATACCTGAAAACATATCACACTTTTCATCATAGTGCTTTTACCAATGCATAAAATGCATGGAGAAGTCATTTCGAATGACTGGTCCTCAGTGTTGTGAGAACGATGACTGGTTAAAATTTTTGGTGGTTTCTTGTTCAGTCCATAGGCCTACATCATGTGGCAAACCGGTGAGCATGTGGCTCTATTAGTATAGGAGATACCTGAAAACATATCACACTTTTCATCATAGTGCTTTTACCAATGCATAAAATGCATGGAGAAGTCATTTCGAATGACTGGTCCTCAGTGTTGTGAGAACGATGACTGGTTAAAATTTTTGGTGGTTTCTTGTTCAGTCCATAGGCCTACATCATGTGGCAAACCGGTGAGCATGTGGCTCTATTAGTATAGGAGATACCTGAAAACATATCACACTTTTCATCATAGTGCTTTTACCAATGCATAAAATGCATGGAGAAGTCATTTCGAATGACTGGTCCTCAGTGTTGTGAGAACGATGACTGGTTAAAATTTTTGGTGGTTTCTTGTTCAGTCCATAGGCCTACATCATGTGGCAAACCGGTGAGCATGTGGCTCTATTAGTATAGGAGATACCTGAAAACATATCACACTTTTCATCATAGTGCTTTTACCAATGCATAAAATGCATGGAGAAGTCATTTCGAATGACTGGTCCTCAGTGTTGTGAGAACGATGACTGGTTAAAATTTTTGGTGGTTTCTTGTTCAGTCCATAGGCCTACATCATGTGGCAAACCGGTGAGCATGTGGCTCTATTAGTATAGGAGATACCTGAAAACATATCACACTTTTCATCATAGTGCTTTTACCAATGCATAAAATGCATGGAGAAGTCATTTCGAATGACTGGTCCTCAGTGTTGTGAGAACGATGACTGGTTAAAATTTTTGGTGGTTTCTTGTTCAGTCCATAGGCCTACATCATGTGGCAAACCGGTGAGCATGTGGCTCTATTAGTATAGGAGATACCTGAAAACATATCACACTTTTCATCATAGTGCTTTTACCAATGCATAAAATGCATGGAGAAGTCATTTCGAATGACTGGTCCTCAGTGTTGTGAGAACGATGACTGGTTAAAATTTTTGGTGGTTTCTTGTTCAGTCCATAGGCCTACATCATGTGGCAAACCGGTGAGCATGTGGCTCTATTAGTATAGGAGATACCTGAAAACATATCACACTTTTCATCATAGTGCTTTTACCAATGCATAAAATGCATGGAGAAGTCATTTCGAATGACTGGTCCTCAGTGTTGTGAGAACGATGACTGGTTAAAATTTTTGGTGGTTTCTTGTTCAGTCCATAGGCCTACATCATGTGGCAAACCGGTGAGCATGTGGCTCTATTAGTATAGGAGATACCTGAAAACATATCACACTTTTCATCATAGTGCTTTTACCAATGCATAAAATGCATGGAGAAGTCATTTCGAATGACTGGTCCTCAGTGTTGTGAGAACGATGACTGGTTAAAATTTTTGGTGGTTTCTTGTTCAGTCCATAGGCCTACATCATGTGGCAAACCGGTGAGCATGTGGCTCTATTAGTATAGGAGATACCTGAAAACATATCACACTTTTCATCATAGTGCTTTTACCAATGCATAAAATGCATGGAGAAGTCATTTCGAATGACTGGTCCTCAGTGTTGTGAGAACGATGACTGGTTAAAATTTTTGGTGGTTTCTTGTTCAGTCCATAGGCCTACATCATGTGGCAAACCGGTGAGCATGTGGCTCTATTAGTATAGGAGATACCTGAAAACATATCACACTTTTCATCATAGTGCTTTTACCAATGCATAAAATGCATGGAGAAGTCATTTCGAATGACTGGTCCTCAGTGTTGTGAGAACGATGACTGGTTAAAATTTTTGGTGGTTTCTTGTTCAGTCCATAGGCCTACATCATGTGGCAAACCGGTGAGCATGTGGCTCTATTAGTATAGGAGATACCTGAAAACATATCACACTTTTCATCATAGTGCTTTTACCAATGCATAAAATGCATGGAGAAGTCATTTCGAATGACTGGTCCTCAGTGTTGTGAGAACGATGACTGGTTAAAATTTTTGGTGGTTTCTTGTTCAGTCCATAGGCCTACATCATGTGGCAAACCGGTGAGCATGTGGCTCTATTAGTATAGGAGATACCTGAAAACATATCACACTTTTCATCATAGTGCTTTTACCAATGCATAAAATGCATGGAGAAGTCATTTCGAATGACTGGTCCTCAGTGTTGTGAGAACGATGACTGGTTAAAATTTTTGGTGGTTTCTTGTTCAGTCCATAGGCCTACATCATGTGGCAAACCGGTGAGCATGTGGCTCTATTAGTATAGGAGATACCTGAAAACATATCACACTTTTCATCATAGTGCTTTTACCAATGCATAAAATGCATGGAGAAGTCATTTCGAATGACTGGTCCTCAGTGTTGTGAGAACGATGACTGGTTAAAATTTTTGGTGGTTTCTTGTTCAGTCCATAGGCCTACATCATGTGGCAAACCGGTGAGCATGTGGCTCTATTAGTATAGGAGATACCTGAAAACATATCACACTTTTCATCATAGTGCTTTTACCAATGCATAAAATGCATGGAGAAGTCATTTCGAATGACTGGTCCTCAGTGTTGTGAGAACGATGACTGGTTAAAATTTTTGGTGGTTTCTTGTTCAGTCCATAGGCCTACATCATGTGGCAAACCGGTGAGCATGTGGCTCTATTAGTATAGGAGATACCTGAAAACATATCACACTTTTCATCATAGTGCTTTTACCAATGCATAAAATGCATGGAGAAGTCATTTCGAATGACTGGTCCTCAGTGTTGTGAGAACGATGACTGGTTAAAATTTTTGGTGGTTTCTTGTTCAGTCCATAGGCCTACATCATGTGGCAAACCGGTGAGCATGTGGCTCTATTAGTATAGGAGATACCTGAAAACATATCACACTTTTCATCATAGTGCTTTTACCAATGCATAAAATGCATGGAGAAGTCATTTCGAATGACTGGTCCTCAGTGTTGTGAGAACGATGACTGGTTAAAATTTTTGGTGGTTTCTTGTTCAGTCCATAGGCCTACATCATGTGGCAAACCGGTGAGCATGTGGCTCTATTAGTATAGGAGATACCTGAAAACATATCACACTTTTCATCATAGTGCTTTTACCAATGCATAAAATGCATGGAGAAGTCATTTCGAATGACTGGTCCTCAGTGTTGTGAGAACGATGACTGGTTAAAATTTTTGGTGGTTTCTTGTTCAGTCCATAGGCCTACATCATGTGGCAAACCGGTGAGCATGTGGCTCTATTAGTATAGGAGATACCTGAAAACATATCACACTTTTCATCATAGTGCTTTTACCAATGCATAAAATGCATGGAGAAGTCATTTCGAATGACTGGTCCTCAGTGTTGTGAGAACGATGACTGGTTAAAATTTTTGGTGGTTTCTTGTTCAGTCCATAGGCCTACATCATGTGGCAAACCGGTGAGCATGTGGCTCTATTAGTATAGGAGATACCTGAAAACATATCACACTTTTCATCATAGTGCTTTTACCAATGCATAAAATGCATGGAGAAGTCATTTCGAATGACTGGTCCTCAGTGTTGTGAGAACGATGACTGGTTAAAATTTTTGGTGGTTTCTTGTTCAGTCCATAGGCCTACATCATGTGGCAAACCGGTGAGCATGTGGCTCTATTAGTATAGGAGATACCTGAAAACATATCACACTTTTCATCATAGTGCTTTTACCAATGCATAAAATGCATGGAGAAGTCATTTCGAATGACTGGTCCTCAGTGTTGTGAGAACGATGACTGGTTAAAATTTTTGGTGGTTTCTTGTTCAGTCCATAGGCCTACATCATGTGGCAAACCGGTGAGCATGTGGCTCTATTAGTATAGGAGATACCTGAAAACATATCACACTTTTCATCATAGTGCTTTTACCAATGCATAAAATGCATGGAGAAGTCATTTCGAATGACTGGTCCTCAGTGTTGTGAGAACGATGACTGGTTAAAATTTTTGGTGGTTTCTTGTTCAGTCCATAGGCCTACATCATGTGGCAAACCGGTGAGCATGTGGCTCTATTAGTATAGGAGATACCTGAAAACATATCACACTTTTCATCATAGTGCTTTTACCAATGCATAAAATGCATGGAGAAGTCATTTCGAATGACTGGTCCTCAGTGTTGTGAGAACGATGACTGGTTAAAATTTTTGGTGGTTTCTTGTTCAGTCCATAGGCCTACATCATGTGGCAAACCGGTGAGCATGTGGCTCTATTAGTATAGGAGATACCTGAAAACATATCACACTTTTCATCATAGTGCTTTTACCAATGCATAAAATGCATGGAGAAGTCATTTCGAATGACTGGTCCTCAGTGTTGTGAGAACGATGACTGGTTAAAATTTTTGGTGGTTTCTTGTTCAGTCCATAGGCCTACATCATGTGGCAAACCGGTGAGCATGTGGCTCTATTAGTATAGGAGATACCTGAAAACATATCACACTTTTCATCATAGTGCTTTTACCAATGCATAAAATGCATGGAGAAGTCATTTCGAATGACTGGTCCTCAGTGTTGTGAGAACGATGACTGGTTAAAATTTTTGGTGGTTTCTTGTTCAGTCCATAGGCCTACATCATGTGGCAAACCGGTGAGCATGTGGCTCTATTAGTATAGGAGATACCTGAAAACATATCACACTTTTCATCATAGTGCTTTTACCAATGCATAAAATGCATGGAGAAGTCATTTCGAATGACTGGTCCTCAGTGTTGTGAGAACGATGACTGGTTAAAATTTTTGGTGGTTTCTTGTTCAGTCCATAGGCCTACATCATGTGGCAAACCGGTGAGCATGTGGCTCTATTAGTATAGGAGATACCTGAAAACATATCACACTTTTCATCATAGTGCTTTTACCAATGCATAAAATGCATGGAGAAGTCATTTCGAATGACTGGTCCTCAGTGTTGTGAGAACGATGACTGGTTAAAATTTTTGGTGGTTTCTTGTTCAGTCCATAGGCCTACATCATGTGGCAAACCGGTGAGCATGTGGCTCTATTAGTATAGGAGATACCTGAAAACATATCACACTTTTCATCATAGTGCTTTTACCAATGCATAAAATGCATGGAGAAGTCATTTCGAATGACTGGTCCTCAGTGTTGTGAGAACGATGACTGGTTAAAATTTTTGGTGGTTTCTTGTTCAGTCCATAGGCCTACATCATGTGGCAAACCGGTGAGCATGTGGCTCTATTAGTATAGGAGATACCTGAAAACATATCACACTTTTCATCATAGTGCTTTTACCAATGCATAAAATGCATGGAGAAGTCATTTCGAATGACTGGTCCTCAGTGTTGTGAGAACGATGACTGGTTAAAATTTTTGGTGGTTTCTTGTTCAGTCCATAGGCCTACATCATGTGGCAAACCGGTGAGCATGTGGCTCTATTAGTATAGGAGATACCTGAAAAATGCATTAAAATGCATGGAGAAGTCATTCGAATGACTGGTCCTCAGTGTTGTGAGAACGATGACTGGTTTAAAATTTTTGGTGGTTTCTTGTTCAGTCCATAGGCCTACATCATGTGGCAAACCGGTGAGCATGTGGCTCTATTAGTATAGGAGATACCTGAAAACATATCACACTTTTCATCATAGTGCTTTTACCAATGCATAAAATGCATGGAGAAGTCATTTCGAATGACTGGTCCTCAGTGTTGTGAGAACGATGACTGGTTAAAATTTTTGGTGGTTTCTTGTTCAGTCCATAGGCCTACATCATGTGGCAAACCGGTGAGCATGTGGCTCTATTAGTATAGGAGATACCTGTAAAACATGACTTCACACTTTTCATCATAGTGCTTTTACCAATGCATAAAATGCATGGAGAAGTCATTTCGAATGACTGGTCCTCAGTGTTGTGAGAACGATGACTGGTTAAAATTTTTGCTGGTTTCTTGTTCAGTCCATAGGCCTACATCATGTGGCCAAACCGGTGAGCATGTGGCTCTATTAGTATAGGAGATGCCTGAAAACATATCACACTTTTCATCATAGTGCTTTTACCAATGCATAAAATGCATGGAGAAGTCATTTCAAATGACTGGTCCTCAGTGTTGTGAGAACGATGGCTGGTTAAAATTTTTGGTGGTTTCTTGTTCAGTCCATAGGCCCTACATCATGTGGCAAACCGGTGAGCATGTGGCTCTATTAGTATAGGAGATACCTGAAAACATATCACACTTTTCATCATAGTGCTTTTACCAATGCATAAAATGCATGGAGAAGTCATTTCAAATGACTGGTCCCTCAGTGTTGTGAGAACGATGACTGGTTAAAATTTTTGGTGGTTTCTTGTTCAGTCCATAGGCCTACATCATGTGGGCAAACCGGTGAGCATGTGGCTCTATTAGTATAGGAGATACCTGAAAACATATCACACTTTTCATCATAGTGCTTTTACCAATGCATAAAATGCATGGAGAAGTCATTTCAAATGACTGGTCCTCAGTGTTGTGAGAACGATGACTGGTTAAAATTTTTGGTGGTTTCTTGTTCAGTCCATAGGCCTACATCATGTGGCAAACCGGTGAGCATGTGGCTCTATTAGTATAGGAGATACCTGAAAACATATCACACTTTTCATCATAGTGCTTTTTACCAATGCATAAAATGCATGGAGAAGTCCTTTCGAATGACTGGTCCTCAGTGTTGTGAGAACGATGACTGGTTAAAATTTTTGGTGGTTTCTTGTTCAGTCCATAGGCCTACATCATGTGGCAAACCGGTGAGCATGTGGCTCTATTAGTATAGGAGATACCTGAAAACATATCACTACTTTTCATCATAGTGCTTTTACCAATGCATAAAATGCATGGAGAAGTCATTTCGAATGACTGGTCCTCAGTGTTGTGAGAACGATGACTGGTTAAAATTTTGGGTGGTTTCTTGTTCAGTCCATAGGCCTACATCATGTGGCAAACCGGTGAGCATGTGGCTCTATTAGTATAGGAGATACCTGAAAACATATCACACTTTTCATCATAGTGCTTTTACCAATGCATAAAATGCATGGAGAAGTCATTTCGAATGACTGGTCCTCAGTGTTGTGAGAACGATGACTGGTTAAAAATTTTTGGTGGTTTCTTGTTCAGTCCATAGGCCTACATCATGTGGCAAACCGGTGAGCATGTGGCTCTATTAGTATAGGAGATACCTGAAAACATATCACACTTTTCAGTCATAGTGCTGTTTACCAATGCATAAAATGCATGGAGAAGTCATTTCGAATGACTGGTCCCTCAGTGTTGTGAGAACGATGACTGGTTAAAATTTTTGGTGGTGTTCTTGTTCAGTCCATAGGCCTACATCATGTGGCAAACCGGTGAGCATGTGGCTCTATTAGTATAGGAGATACCTGAAAACATATCACACTTTTCATCATAGTGCTTTTACCAATGCATAAAATGCATGGAGAAGTCATTTCGAATGACTGGTCCTCAGTGTTGTGAGAACGATGACTGGTTAAAATTTTTGGTGGTTTCTTGTTCAGTCCATAGGCCTACATCATGTGGCAAACCGGTGAGCATGTGGCTCTATTAGTATAGGAGATACCTGAAAACATATCACACTTTTCATCATAGTGCTTTTACCAATGCATAAAATGCATGGAGAAGTCATTTCGAATGACTGGTCCTCAGTGTTGTGAGAACGATGACTGGTTAAAATTTTGTGGTGGTTTCTTGTTCAGTCCATAGGCCTACATCATGTGGCAAACCGGTGAGCATGTGGCTCTATTAGTATAGGAGATACCTGAAAACATATCACACTTTTCATCATAGTGCTTTTACCAATGCATAAAATGCATGGAGAAGTCATTTCGAATGACTGGTCCTCAGTGTTGTGAGAACGATGACTGGTTAAAATTTTTGGTGGTTTCTTGTTCAGTCCATAGGCCTACATCATGTGGCAAACCGGTGAGCATGTGGCTCTATTAGTATAGGAGATACCTGAAAACATATCACACTTTTCATCATAGTGCTTTTACCAATGCATAAAATGCATGGAGAAGTCATTTCGAATGACTGGTCCTCAGTGTTGTGAGAACGATGACTGGTTAAAATTTTTGTGGTTTCTTGTTCAGTCCATAGGCCTACATCATGTGGCAAACCGGTGAGCATGTGGCTCTATTAGTATAGGAGATACCTGAAAACATATCACACTTTTCATCATAGTGCTTTTACCAATGCATAAAATGCATGGAGAAGTCATTTCGAATGACTGGTCCTCAGTGTTGTGAGAACCGATGACTGGTTAAAATTTTTGGTGGTTTCTTGTTCAGTCCATAGGCCTACATCATGTGGCAAACCGGTGAGCATGTGGCTCTATTAGTATAGGAAGATACCTGAAAACATATCACACTTTTCATCATAGTGCTTTTACCAATGCATAAAATGCATGGAGAAGTCATTTCGAATGACTGGTCCTCAGTGTTGTGAGAACGATGACTGGTTAAAATTTTTGGTGGTTTCTTGTTCAGTCCATAGGCCTACATCATGTGGCAAACCGGTGAGCATGTGGCTCTATTAGTATAGGAGATACCTGAAAACATATCACACTTTTCATCATAGTGCTTTTACCAATGCATAAAATGCATGGAGAAGTCATTTCGAATGACTGGTCCTCAGTGTTGTGAGAACGATGACTGGTTAAAATTTTTGGTGGTTTCTTGTTCAGTCCATAGGCCTACATTCATGTGGCAAACCGGGTGAGCATGTGGCTCTATTAGTATAGGAGATACCTGAAAACATATCACACTTTTCATCATAGTGCTTTTACCAATGCATAAAATGCATGGAGAAGTCATTTCGAATGACTGGTCCTCAGTGTTGTGAGAACGATGACTGGTTAAAATTTTTGGTGGTTTCTTGTTCAGTCCATAGGCCTACATCATGTGGCAAACCGGGTGAGCATGTGGGCTCTATTAGTATAGGAGATACCTGAAAACATATCACACTTTTCATCATCATAGTGCTTTTACCAATGCATAAAATGCATGGAGAAGTCATTTCGAATGACTGGTCCTCAGTGTTGTGAGAACGATGACTGGTTAAAATTTTTGGTGGTTTCTTGTTCAGTCCATAGGCCTACATCATGTGGCAAACCGGTGAGCATGTGGCTCTATTAGTATAGGAGATACCTGAAAACATATCACACTTTTCATCATAGTGCTTTTACCAATGCATAAAATGCATGGAGAAGTCATTTCGAATGACTGGTCCTCAGTGTTGTGAGAACGATGACTGGTTAAAATTTTTGGTGGTTTCTTGTTCAGTCCATAGGCCTACATCATGTGGCAAACCGGTGAGCATGTGGCTCTATTAGTATAGGAGATACCTGAAAACATATCACACTTTTCATCATAGTGCTTTTACCAATGCATAAAATGCATGGAGAAGTCATTTCGAATGACTGGTCCTCAGTGTTGTGAGAACGATGACTGGTTAAAAATTTTTGGTGGGTTTCTTGTTCAGTCCATAGGCCGTACATCATGTGGCAAACCGGTGAGCATGTGGCTCTATTAGTATAGGAGATACCTGAAAACATATCACACTTTTCATCATAGTGCTTTTACCAATGCATAAAATGCATGGAGAAGTCATTTCGAATGACTGGTCCTCAGTGTTGTGAGAACGATGACTGGTTAAAATTTTTGGTGGTTTCTTGTTCAGTCCATAGGCCTACATCATGTGGCAAACCGGTGAGCATGTGGCTCTATTAGTACTAGGAGATACCTGAAAACATATCACACTTTTCATCATAGTGCTTTTACCAATGCATAAAATGCATGGAGAAGTCATTTCGAATGACTGGTCCTCAGTGTTGTGAGAACGATGACTGGTTAAAATTTTTGGTGGTTTCTTGTTCAGTCCATAGGCCTACATCATGTGGCAAACCGGTGAGCATGTGGCTCTATTAGTATAGGAGATACCTGAAAACATATCACACTTTTCATCATAGTGCTTTTACCAATGCATAAAATGCATGGAGAAGTCATTTCGAATGACTGGTCCTCAGTGTTGTGAGAACGATGACTGGTTAAAATTTTTGGTGGTTTCTTGTTCAGTCCATAGGCCTACATCATGTGGCAAACCGGTGAGCATGTGGCTCTATTAGTATAGGAGATACCTGAAAACATATCACACTTTTCATCATAGTGCTTTTACCAATGCATAAAATGCATGGAGAAGTCATTTCGAATGACTGGTCCTCAGTGTTGTGAGAACGATGACTGGTTAAAATTTTTGGTGGTTTCTTGTTCAGTCCATAGGCCTACATCATGTGGCAAACCGGTGAGCATGTGGCTCTATTAGTATAGGAGATACCTGAAAACATATCACACTTTTCATCATAGTGCTTTTACCAATGCGATAAAATGCATGGAGAAGTCATTTCGAATGACTGGTCCTCAGTGTTGTGAGAACGATGACTGGTTAAAATTTTTGGTGGTTTCTTGTTCAGTCCATAGGCCTACATCATGTGGCAAACCGGTGAGCATGTGGCTCTATTAGTATAGGAGATACCTGAAAACATATCACACTTTTCATCATAGTGCTTTTACCAATGCATAAAATGCATGGAGAAGTCATTTCGAATGACTGGTCCTCAGTGTTGTGAGAACGATGACTGGTTAAAATTTTTGGTGGTTTCTTGTTCAGTCCATAGGTCCTACATCATGTGGCAAACTGAGTGAGCATGTGGCTCTATTAGTATAGGAGATACCTGAAAACATATCACACTTTTCATCATAGTGCTTTTACCAATGCATAAAATGCATGGAAGAAGTCATTTTGAATGACTGGTCCTCAGTGTTGTGAGAACGATGACTGGTTAAAATTTTTGGTGGTTTCTTGTTCAGTCCATAGGCCTACATCATGTGGCAAACTGGTGAGCATGTGCTCTATTAGTATAGGAGATACCTGAAAACATATCACACTTTTCATCATAGTGCTTTTTACCAATGCATAAAATGCATGGAGAAGTCATTTCGAATGACTGGTCCTCAGTGTTGTGAGAACGATGACTGGTTAAAATTTCTGGTGGTTTCTTGTTCAGTCCATAGGCCTACATCATGTGGCAAACCCGGTGAGCATGTGGCTCTATTAGTATAGGAGATACCTGAAAACAATGCCTTTTACCAATGCATAAATGCATGGAGACAGTCATTTTGAATGACTGGTCCTCAGTGTTGTGAGAACGATGACTGGTTAAAATTTTTGGTGGTTTTCTTGTTCAGTCCATAGGCCTACATCATGTGGCAAACCGGTGAGCATGTGGCTCTATTAGTATAGGAGATACCTGAAAAACATATCACCCTTTTCATCATAGTGCTTTTACCAATGCATAAAATGCATGGAGAAGTCATTCGAAATGACTGGTCCTCAGTGTTGTGAGAACGATGACTGGTTAAAATTTTTGGTGGTTTCTCTTGTTCAGTCCATAGGCCTACATCATGTGGCAAACCGGTGAGCATGTGGCTCTATGTAGTATAGGAGTACCTGAAAACATATCACACTTTTTCATCATAGTGCTTTTACCAATGCATAAAATGCATGGAGAAGTCATTTCGAATGACTGGTCCTCAGTGTTGTGAGAACGGATGACTGGGTTAAAATTTTTGGTGGTTTCTTGTTCAGTCCATAGGCCTACATCATGTGGCAAACCGGTGAGCATGTGGCTCTATTAGTATAGGAGATACCTGAAAACATATCACAACTTTTCAGTCATAGTGCTTTTACCATTGCATAAAATGCATGGAGAAGTCATTTCGAATGACTGGTCCTCAGTGTTGTGAGAACGATGACTGGTTTAAATTTTTTGGTGGTTTCTTGTTCAGTCCATAGGCCTACATCATGTGGCAAACCGGTGAGCATGTGGCTCTATTAGTATAGGAGATACCTGAAAACATATCACACTTTTCATCATAGTGCCTTTTACCAATGCATAAATGCATGGAGAAGTCATTTCGAATGACTGGTCCTCAGTGTTGTGAGAACAATGACTGGTTAAAAATTTTTGGTGGTTTCTTGTTCAGTCCATAGGCCTACATCATGTGGCAAACCGGTGAGCATGGTGGCTCTATTAGTATAGGAGATACCTGAAAACATATCACACTTTTCATCATAGTGCTTTTACCAATGCATAAAATGCATGGAGAAGTCATTTCGAATGACTGGTCCTCAGTGTTGTGAGAACGATGACTGGTTAAAATTTTGAGTGGTTTCTTGTTCAGTCCATAGGCCTACATCATGTGGCAAACCCGTGAGCATGTGGCTCTATTAGTATAGGAGATACCTGAAAACATATCACACCTTTATCACACTTTTCATCATAGTGCTTTTACCAATGCATAAAATGCATGGAGAAGTCATTTTGAATGACTGGTCCTCAGTGTTGTGAGAACGATGACTGGTTAAAATTTTTGGTGGTTTCTTGTTCAGTCCATAGGCCTACATCATGTGGCAAACCGGTGAGCATGTGGCTCTATTAGTATAGGAGATACCTGAAAACATATCACCCTTTTCATCATAGTGCTTTTACCAATGCATAAAATGCATGGAGAAGTCATTTCGAATGACTGGTCCTCAGTGTTGTGAGAACGATGACTGGTTAAAATTTTTGGTGGTTTCTTGTTCAGTCCATAGGCCTACATCATGTGGCAAACCGGTGAGCATGTGGCTCTATTAGTATAGGAGATACCTGAAAACATATCACACTTTTCATCATAGTGCTTTTACCAATGCATAAAATGCATGGAGAAGTCATTTCGAATGACTGGTCCTCAGTGTTGTGAGAACGATGACTGGTTAAAATTTTTGGTGGTTTCTTGTTCAGTCCATAGGCCTACATCATGTGGCAAACCGGTGAGCATGTGGCTCTATTAGTATAGGAGATACCTGAAAACATATCACACTTTTCATCATAGTGCTTTTACCAATGCATAAAATGCATGGAGAAGTCATTTCGAATGACTGGTCCTCAGTGTTGTGAGAACGATGACTGGTTAAAATTTTTGGTGGTTTCTTGTTCAGTCCATAGGCCTACATCATGTGGCAAACCGGTGAGCATGTGGCTCTATTAGTATAGGAGATACCTGAAAACATATCACACTTTTCATCATAGTGCTTTTACCAATGCATAAAATGCATGGAGAAGTCATTTCGAATGACTGGTCCTCAGTGTTGTGAGAACGATGACTGGTTAAAATTTTTGGTGGTTTCTTGTTCTGTCCATAGGCCTACATCATGTGGCAAACCGGTGAGCATGTGGCTCTATTAGTATAGGAGATACCTGAAAACATATCACACTTTTCATCATAGTGCTTTTACCAATGCATAAAATGCATGGAGAAGTCATTTCGAATGACTGGTCCTCAGTGTTGTGAGAACGATGACTGGTTAAAATTTTTGGTGGTTTCTTGTTCAGTCCATAGGCCTACATCATGTGGCAAACCGGTGAGCATGTGGCTCTATTAGTATAGGAGATACCTGAAAACATATCACACTTTTCATCATAGTGCTTTTACCAATGCATAAAATGCATGGAGAAGTCATTTCGAATGACTGGTCCTCAGTGTTGTGAGAACGATGACTGGTTAAAATTTTTGGTGGTTTCTTGTTCAGTCCATAGGCCTACATCATGTGGCAAACCGGTGAGCATGTGGCTCTATTAGTATAGGAGATACCTGAAAACATCACACTTTTCATCATAGTGCTTTTACCAATGCATAAAATGCATGGAGAAGTCATTTCGAATGACTGGTCCTCAGTGTTGTGAGAACGATGACTGGTTAAAATTTTTGGTGGTTTCTTGTTCAGTCCATAGGCCTACATCATGTGGCAAACCGGTGAGCATGTGGCTCTATTAGTATAGGAGATACCTGAAAACATATCACACTTTTCATCATAGTGCTTTTACCAATGCATAAAATGCATGGAGAAGTCATTTCGAATGACTGGTCCTCAGTGTTGTGAGAACGATGACTGGTTAAAATTTTTGGTGGTTTCTTGTTCAGTCCATAGGCCTACATCATGTGGCAAACCGGTGAGCATGTGGCTCTATTAGTATAGGAGATACCTGAAAACATATCACACTTTTCATCATAGTGCTTTTACCAATGCATAAAATGCATGGAGAAGTCATTTCGAATGACTGGTCCTCAGTGTTGTGAGAACGATGACTGGTTAAAATTTTTGGTGGTTTCTTGTTCAGTCCATAGGCCTACATCATGTGGCAAACCGGTGAGCATGTGGCTCTATTAGTATAGGAGATACCTGAAAACATATCACACTTTTCATCATAGTGCTTTTACCAATGCATAAAATGCATGGAGAAGTCATTTCGAATGACTGGTCCTCAGTGTTGTGAGAACGATGACTGGTTAAAATTTTTGGTGGTTTCTTGTTCAGTCCATAGGCCTACATCATGTGGCAAACCGGTGAGCATGTGGCTCTATTAGTATAGGAGATACCTGAAAACATATCACACTTTTCATCATAGTGCTTTTACCATTGCATAAAATGCATGGAGAAGTCATTTCGAATGACTGGTCCTCAGTGTTGTGAGAACGATGACTGGCTTAAATTTTTGGTGGTTTCTTGTTCAGTCCATAGGCCTACATCATGTGGCAAACCGGTGAGCATGTGGCTCTATTAGTATAGGAGATACCTGAAAACATATCACACTTTTCATCATAGTGCTTTTACCAATGCATAAAATGCATGGAGAAGTCATTTCGAATGACTGGTCCTCAGTGTTGTGAGAACAATGACTGGTTAAAATTTTGGGTGGTTTCTTGTTCAGTCCATAGGCCTACATCATGTGGCAAACCGGTGAGCATGTGGCTCTATTAGTATAGGAGATACCTGAAAACATATCACACTTTTCATCATAGTGCTTTTACCAATGCATAAAATGCATGGAGAAGTCATTTCGAATGACTGGTCCTCAGTGTTGTGAGAACGATGACTGGTTAAAATTTTTGGTGGTTTCTTGTTCAGTCCATAGGCCTACATCATGTGGCAAACCCGTGAGCATGTGGCTCTATTAGTATAGGAGATACCTGAAAACATATCACACTTTTCATCATAGTGCTTTTACCAATGCATAAAATGCATGGAGAAGTCATTTTGAATGACTGGTCCTCAGTGTTGTGAGAACGATGACTGGTTAAAATTTTTGGTGGTTTCTTGTTCAGTCCATAGGCCTACATCATGTGGCAAACCCGTGAGCATGTGGCTCTATTAGTATAGGAGATACCTGAAAACATATCACACTTTTCATCATAGTGCTTTTACCAATGCATAAAATGCATGGAGAAGTCATTTCGAATGACTGGTCCTCAGTATTGTGAGAACGATGACTGTTTAAAATTTTTGGTGGTTTCTTGTTCAGTCCATAGGCCTACATCATGTGGCAAACCGGTGAGCATGTGGCTCTATTAGTATAGGAGATACCTGAAAACATATCACACTTTTCATCATAGTGCTTTTACCAATGCATAAAATGCATGGAGAAGTCATTTCGAATGACTGGTCCTCAGTATTGTGAGAACGATGACTGTTTAAAATTTTTGGTGGTTTCTTGTTCAGTCCATAGGCCTACATCATGTGGCAAACCGGTGAGCATGTGGCTCTATTAGTATAGGAGATACCTGAAAACATATCACACTTTTCATCATAGTGCTTTTACCAATGCATAAAATGCATGGAGAAGTTATTTCGAATGACTGGTCCTCAGTGTTGTGAGAACGATGACTGGTTAAAATTTTTGGTGGTTTCTTGTTCAGTCCATAGGCCTACATCATGTGGCAAACCGGTGAGCATGTGGCTCTATTAGTATAGGAGATACCTGAAAACATATCACCCTTTTCATCATAGTGCTTTTACCAATGCATAAAATGCATGGAGAAGTCATTTTGAATGACTGGTCCTCAGTGTTGTGAGAACGATGACTGGTTAAAATTTTTGGTGGTTTCTTGTTCAGTCCATAGGCCTACATCATGTGGCAAACCGGTGAGCATGTGGCTCTATTAGTATAGGAGATACCTGAAAACATATCACCCTTTTCATCATAGTGCTTTTACCAATGCATAAAATGCATGGAGAAGTCATTTCGAATGACTGGTCCTCAGTGTTGTGAGAACGATGACTGGTTAAAATTTTTGGTGGTTTCTTGTTCAGTCCATAGGCCTACATCATGTGGCAAACCCGTGAGCATGTGGCTCTATTAGTATAGGAGATACCTGAAAACATATCACACTTTTCATCATAGTGCTTTTACCAATGCATAAAATGCATGGAGAAGTCATTTCGAATGACTGGTCCTCAGTGTTGTGAGAACGATGACTGGTTAAAATTTTTGGTGGTTTCTTGTTCAGTCCATAGGCCTACATCATGTGGCAAACCGGTGAGCATGTGGCTCTATTAGTATAGGAGATACCTGAAAACATATCACACTTTTCATCATAGTGCTTTTACCAATGCATAAAATGCATGGAGAAGTCATTTCGAATGACTGGTCCTCAGTGTTGTGAGAACGATGACTGGTTAAAATTTTTGGTGGTTTCTTGTTCAGTCCATAGGCCTACATCATGTGGCAAACCGGTGAGCATGTGGCTCTATTAGTATAGGAGATACCTGAAAACATATCACACTTTTCATCATAGTGCTTTTACCAATGCATAAAATGCATGGAGAAGTCATTTCGAATGACTGGTCCTCAGTGTTGTGAGAACGATGACTGGTTAAAATTTTTGGTGGTTTCTTGTTCAGTCCATAGGCCTACATCATGTGGCAAACCGGTGAGCATGTGGCTCTATTAGTATAGGAGATACCTGAAAACATATCACACTTTTCATCATAGTGCTTTTACCAATGCATAAAATGCATGGAGAAGTCATTTCGAATGACTGGTCCTCAGTGTTGTGAGAACGATGACTGGTTAAAATTTTTGGTGGTTTCTTGTTCAGTCCATAGGCCTACATCATGTGGCAAACCGGTGAGCATGTGGCTCTATTAGTATAGGAGATACCTGAAAACATATCACCCTTTTCATCATAGTGCTTTTACCAATGCATAAAATGCATGGAGAAGTCATTTTGAATGACTGGTCCTCAGTGTTGTGAGAACGATGACTGGTTAAAATTTTTGGTGGTTTCTTGTTCAGTCCATAGGCCTACATCATGTGGCAAACCGGTGAGCATGTGGCTCTATTAGTATAGGAGATACCTGAAAACATATCACCCTTTTCATCATAGTGCTTTTACCAATGCATAAAATGCATGGAGAAGTCATTTCGAATGACTGGTCCTCAGTGTTGTGAGAACGATGACTGGTTAAAATTTTTGGTGGTTTCTTGTTCAGTCCATAGGCCTACATCATGTGGCAAACCGGTGAGCATGTGGCTCTATTAGTATAGGAGATACCTGAAAACATATCACACTTTTCATCATAGTGCTTTTACCAATGCATAAAATGCATGGAGAAGTCATTTTGAATGACTGGTCCTCAGTGTTGTGAGAACGATGACTGGTTAAAATTTTTGGTGGTTTCTTGTTCAGTCCATAGGCCTACATCATGTGGCAAACCGGTGAGCATGTGGCTCTATTAGTATAGGAGATACCTGAAAACATATCACCCTTTTCATCATAGTGCTTTTACCAATGCATAAAATGCATGGAGAAGTCATTTCGAATGACTGGTCCTCAGTGTTGTGAGAACGATGACTGGTTAAAATTTTTGGTGGTTTCTTGTTCAGTCCATAGGCCTACATCATGTGGCAAACCGGTGAGCATGTGGCTCTATTAGTATAGGAGATACCTGAAAACATATCACACTTTTCATCATAGTGCTTTTACCAATGCATAAAATGCATGGAGAAGTCATTTCGAATGACTGGTCCTCAGTGTTGTGAGAACGATGACTGGTTAAAATTTTTGGTGGTTTCTTGTTCAGTCCATAGGCCTACATCATGTGGCAAACCGGTGAGCATGTGGCTCTATTAGTATAGGAGATACCTGAAAACATATCACACTTTTCATCATAGTGCTTTTACCAATGCATAAAATGCATGGAGAAGTCATTTCGAATGACTGGTCCTCAGTGTTGTGAGAACGATGACTGGTTAAAATTTTTGGTGGTTTCTTGTTCAGTCCATAGGCCTACATCATGTGGCAAACCCGTGAGCATGTGGCTCTATTAGTATAGGAGATACCTGAAAACATATCACCCTTTTCATCATAGTGCTTTTACCAATGCATAAAATGCATGGAGAAGTCATTTCGAATGACTGGTCCTCAGTGTTGTGAGAACGATGACTGGTTAAAATTTTTGGTGGTTTCTTGTTCAGTCCATAGGCCTACATCATGTGGCAAACCGGTGAGCATGTGGCTCTATTAGTATAGGAGATACCTGAAAACATATCACACTTTTCATCATAGTGCTTTTACCAATGCATAAAATGCATGGAGAAGTCATTTCGAATGACTGGTCCTCAGTGTTGTGAGAACGATGACTGGTTAAAATTTTTGGTGGTTTCTTGTTCAGTCCATAGGCCTACATCATGTGGCAAACCGGTGAGCATGTGGCTCTATTAGTATAGGAGATACCTGAAAACATATCACACTTTTCATCATAGTGCTTTTACCAATGCATAAAATGCATGGAGAAGTCATTTCGAATGACTGGTCCTCAGTGTTGTGAGAACGATGACTGGTTAAAATTTTTGGTGGTTTCTTGTTCAGTCCATAGGCCTACATCATGTGGCAAACCCGTGAGCATGTGGCTCTATTAGTATAGGAGATACCTGAAAACATATCACACTTTTCATCATAGTGATTTTACCAATGCATAAAATGCATGGAGAAGTCATTTCGAATGACTGGTCCTCAGTGTTGTGAGAACGATGACTGGTTAAAATTTTTGGTGGTTTCTTGTTCAGTCCATAGGCCTACTTCATGTGGCAAACCGGTGAGCATGTGGCTCTATTAGTATAGGAGATACCTGAAAACATATCACACTTTTCATCATAGTGCTTTTACCAATGCATAAAATGCATGGAGAAGTCATTTCGAATGACTGGTCCTCAGTGTTGTGAGAACGATGACTGGTTAAAATTTTTGGTGGTTTCTTGTTCAGTCCATAGGCCTACATCATGTGGCAAACCGGTGAGCATGTGGCTCTATTAGTATAGGAGATACCTGAAAACATATCACACTTTTCATCATAGTGCTTTTACCAATGCATAAAATGCATGGAGAAGTCATTTCGAATGACTGGTCCTCAGTGTTGTGAGAACGATGACTGGTTAAAATTTTTGGTGGTTT
This sequence comes from Ranitomeya imitator, assembly GCF_032444005.1. NCBI lineage: Eukaryota > Metazoa > Chordata > Amphibia > Anura > Dendrobatidae > Ranitomeya > Ranitomeya imitator. The sequence continues at coordinate 56,086 of NW_027194191.1, forward strand.
CTTGTTCAGTCCATAGGCCTACATCATGTGGCAAACCGGTGAGCATGTGGCTCTATTAGTATAGGAGATACCTGAAAACATATCACACTTTTCATCATAGTGCTTTTACCAATGCATAAAATGCATGGAGAAGTCATTTCGAATGACTGGTCCTCAGTGTTGTGAGAACGATGACTGGTTAAAATTTTTGGTGGTTTCTTGTTCAGTCCATAGGCCTACATCATGTGGCAAACCGGTGAGCATGTGGCTCTATTAGTATAGGAGATACCTGAAAACATATCACACTTTTCATCATAGTGCTTTTACCAATGCATAAAATGCATGGAGAAGTCATTTCGAATGACTGGTCCTCAGTGTTGTGAGAACGATGACTGGTTAAAATTGTTGGTGGTTTCTTGTTCAGTCCATAGGCCTACATCATGTGGCAAACCGGTGAGCATGTGGCTCTATTAGTATAGGAGATACCTGAAAACATATCACACTTTTCATCATAGTGCTTTTACCAATGCATAAAATGCATGGAGAATTCATTTCGAATGACTGGTCCTCAGTGTTGTGAGAACGATGACTGGTTAAAATTTTTGGTGGTTTCTTGTTCAGTCCATAGGCCTACATCATGTGGCAAACCGGTGAGCATGTGGCTCTATTAGTATAGGAGATACCTGAAAACATATCACACTTTTCATCATAGTGCTTTTACCAATGCATAAAATGCATGGAGAAGTCATTTCGAATGACTGGTCCTCAGTGTTGTGAGAACGATGACTGGTTAAAATTTTTGGTGGTTTCTTGTTCAGTCCATAGGCCTACATCATGTGGCAAACCGGTGAGCATGTGGCTCTATTAGTATAGGAGATACCTGAAAACATATCACACTTTTCATCATAGTGCTTTTACCAATGCATAAAATGCATGGAGAAGTCATTTCGAATGACTGGTCCTCAGTGTTGTGAGAACGATGACTGGTTAAAATTTTTGGTGGTTTCTTGTTCAGTCCATAGGCCTACATCATGTGGCAAACCGGTGAGCATGTGGCTCTATTAGTATAGGAGATACCTGAAAACATATCACACTTTTCATCATAGTGCTTTTACCAATGCATAAAATGCATGGAGAAGTCATTTCGAATGACTGGTCCTCAGTGTTGTGAGAACGATGACTGGTTAAAATTTTTGGTGGTTTCTTGTTCAGTCCATAGGCCTACATCATGTGGCAAACCGGTGAGCATGTGGCTCTATTAGTATAGGAGATACCTGAAAACATATCACACTTTTCATCATAGTGCTTTTACCAATGCATAAAATGCATGGAGAAGTCATTTCGAATGACTGGTCCTCAGTGTTGTGAGAACGATGACTGGTTAAAATTTTTGGTGGTTTCTTGTTCAGTCCATAGGCCTACATCATGTGGCAAACCGGTGAGCATGTGGCTCTATTAGTATAGGAGATACCTGAAAACATATCACACTTTTCATCATAGTGCTTTTACCAATGCATAAAATGCATGGAGAAGTCATTTCGAATGACTGGTCCTCAGTGTTGTGAGAACGATGACTGGTTAAAATTTTTGGTGGTTTCTTGTTCAGTCCATAGGCCTACATCATGTGGCAAACCGGTGAGCATGTGGCTCTATTAGTATAGGAGATACCTGAAAACATATCACACTTTTCATCATAGTGCTTTTACCAATGCATAAAATGCATGGAGAAGTCATTTCGAATGACTGGTCCTCAGTGTTGTGAGAACGATGACAGGTTAAAATTTTTGGTGGTTTCTTGTTCAGTCCATAGGCCTACATCATGTGGCAAACCCGTGAGCATGTGGCTCTATTAGTATAGGAGATACCTGAAAACATATCACACTTTTCATCATAGTGCTTTTACCAATGCATAAAATGCATGGAGAAGTCATTTCGAATGACTGGTCCTCAGTGTTGTGAGAACGATGACTGGTTAAAATTTTTAGTGGTTTCTTGTTCAGTCCATAGGCCTACATCATGTGGCAAACCGGTGAGCATGTGGCTCTATTAGTATAGGAGATACCTGAAAACATATCACACTTTTCATCATAGTGCTTTTACCAATGCATAAAATGCATGGAGAAGTCATTTCGAATGACTGGTCCTCAGTGTTGTGAGAACGATGACTGGTTAAAATTTTTGGTGGTTTCTTGTTCAGTCCATAGGCCTACATCATGTGGCAAACCGGTGAGCATGTGGCTCTATTAGTATAGGAGATACCTGAAAACATATCACACTTTTCATCATAGTGCTTTTACCAATGCATAAAATGCATGGAGAAGTCATTTCGAATGACTGGTCCTCAGTGTTGTGAGAACGATGACTGGTTAAAATTTTTGGTGGTTTCTTGTTCAGTCCATAGGCCTACATCATGTGGCAAACCGGTGAGCATGTGGCTCTATTAGTATAGGAGATACCTGAAAACATATCACACTTTTCATCATAGTGCTTTTACCAATGCATAAAATGCATGGAGAAGTCATTTCGAATGACTGGTCCTCAGTGTTGTGAGAACGATGACTGGTTAAAATTTTTGGTGGTTTCTTGTTCAGTCCATAGGCCTACATCATGTGGCAAACCAGTGAGCATGTGGCTCTATTAGTATAGGAGATACCTGAAAACATATCACACTTTTCATCATAGTGCTTTTACCAATGCATAAAATGCATGGAGAAGTCATTTCGAATGACTGGTCCTCAGTGTTGTGAGAACGATGACTGGTTAAAATTTTTGGTGGTTTCTTGTTCAGTCCATAGGCCTACATCATGTGGCAAACCGGTGAGCATGTGGCTCTATTAGTATAGGAGATACCTGAAAACATATCACACTTTTCATCATAGTGCTTTTACCAATGCATAAAATGCATGGAGAAGTCATTTCGAATGACTGGTCCTCAGTGTTGTGAGAACGATGACTGGTTAAAATTTTTGGTGGTTTCTTGTTCAGTCCATAGGCCTACATCATGTGGCAAACCGGTGAGCATGTGGCTCTATTAGTATAGGAGATACCTGAAAACATATCACACTTTTCATCATAGTGCTTTTACCAATGCATAAAATGCATGGAGAAGTCATTTCGAATGACTGGTCCTCAGTGTTGTGAGAACGATGACTGGTTAAAATTTTTGGTGGTTTCTTGTTCAGTCCATAGGCCTACATCATGTGGCAAACCGGTGAGCATGTGGCTCTATTAGTATAGGAGATACCTGAAAACATATCACACTTTTCATCATAGTGCTTTTACCAATGCATAAAATGCATGGAGAAGTCATTTCGAATGACTGGTCCTCAGTGTTGTGAGAACGATGACTGGTTAAAATTTTTGGTGGTTTCTTGTTCAGTCCATAGGCCTACATCATGTGGCAAACCGGTGAGCATGTGGCTCTATTAGTATAGGAGATACCTGAAAACATATCACACTTTTCATCATAGTGCTTTTACCAATGCATAAAATGCATGGAATTGAGAGTCCTCAGTGGTTGATACCTTTTAATGGCTAACTGAAAAGATGGTAACAAATTGCAAGCTTTCGAGACTACACAGGTCTCTTCATCAGGCAAAGACTAAAACAAATTCTGAAGAATCACATATTTATGCACAACATAGTATAGGAAAAAAAAAAAAAAAAAAAAAAAAAAAACCATGGATAAGCCAGGTGACATGAAGCAGAATTACCATGGGTGATAAACAGTTACGTCCATAAATATTGGGCCAATTCTTAGATAAGGATTGTTTTATTGTCCTGTGATTAGGGTCTCTGTTTTAATGACCCTTCATGGTCTGAGGGGCAAGTTCCTTAGTTGATGTAAAAAGACATAAATCCATGTGACACATTCATTCCTGCATTAAGAGTGTCAAAGGTCGTCATCAGTTTATATTCCCAGACTCTCCTGTCTTTCTGCGATTTGAAGTTTCCTTTCAATACAAGTAATTTCATGTCCATAATGTTATGATTTGGGAGACAGAAATGTATTGCCACCGGTAGATCCATTCTTTTTTCTCTTATTGTATGGCGATGGGAGTTCATTCTTGTTCTAAGCTTCTGCCCTGTCTCCCCCACATACAGACCCCCAGTTGGACATTTAGTACATATAATTAGGTACACCACATTAGAAGTGACGCAGCTGAAAGTACCTGGGATCTTGTAGTCCTGATGTGAATTGGGGATCTTTATCTTGTCTGTGGTCATTATAAATGGACAGGTTTTACATTTTTTCTGGTTGCAAGGAAAGGTTCCTGCAGCTGTTGGAGAGGACAGGGAGCTCCTGACAATGATGCTTCTTAGATTTGGGGGCTGCCTAAAACACAGTAGTGGGGGGTCTGGAAAAATGGATTGTAATCGGGCATCTTTTTGCAGTAAAGGTTGTAATTTCCGTGCAGCTCCCCTTAGCACCTCCAGATTTGGGTTGTAGGTAACCACTAGAGGTACCCGGTTATTTTCTTCTTTAGTTTTGTAATGTAGCAGGTGATTCCTTGATATTCTGGTGGCTCTTGTGATCTGATTTTCAATTGTTCTTGGATGGTAGCCCTGATTCAAAAAGATCTTTCTGAGGCGACCAAGGTGCTCATCCCTATCCATGGGGTTGGAACATATACGATTGTATCTGATGGCTTGGCTGTAGACAATAGAGTTTTTTATGTGTTTTGGATGGAAACTGTCCCATTTAAGGTATGTTGGGCGGTCGATTGGCTTCTGATACAGGGATGTCTCTATTTCATTTTTCTGCAGCCTAATGATGGTGTCCAAAAAGTTAATTTCAGTGCAGGAGTAGTTGAGTGTCAAGTTGATGGTAGGATGAAATTGATTAAACTGTTCATGGAACGTCTTTAGCTGCGGCTCAGACTCCGTCCAGATGATTAAAATGTCATCAATGTAGCGGTAGTACGCCAGAGGCCTGATGGGGCATGAGGACAAAAAGTCGCTTTCAAGCTTGGCCATGAAAAGATTTGCATACTGTGGGGCCATTTTACTTCCCATTGCTGTGCCAGTCTCCTGTAGATAGATCTTCTTGTCAAACTCAAAGTAATTGTGGGTGAGGATGAATTTTATAAGTTTCACCACAGAATTTGCATCAGTCCCTGCGTTTTCCAGGAAGAATTTGCAGGCATTTAATCCATCCTGGTGTGGGATATTGGAGTACAAAGATTCCACATCCATGGTGGCCAGGATGGTTCCTTCTGGTAGAGGACCTATTGCTGATAGTTTATTCAGTAGGTCAGTTGTGTCCTGAATGAAGCTGGGTGTATCTTTTACCAGGGGTTTAAGAATACCCTCTACCCATCCAGATACCTGCTCAGTAAGGGTGCCCACACACGAAATAATTGGTCTTCCTGGGTTTCCAGATTTGTGGATTTTGGGAAGCATGTAGAATGTCCCTGTTCTTGGACTTTCTGGTATCAGGTCATTGGTTCTTATGGATTCGTCGGGCAGACAAGATACCAACTTGTTTAGTTCCTTGTAATAATCCTGTGTAGGATCCGACTCCAATTTTTTGTAGTAGCGTGTGTCCATAAGTTGTCTGTTTGCTTCCTTCATATAGTCTGATGTGTTCATCATGACTATTGCACCTCCCTTGTCAGCAGGTTTGATGATGATTTCTTTGCTGGTTTTCAGAGACTGTATGGCCTTTCTCTCCTGGGCACTGATGTTGGATTCTTGTCTCCTGTTAGTATCTATGATGGTGGATTTTATCAAATATCTGAAGGAGTCTATATAGTTATCCAAATGAGGATTGCGTCCAGGTGGAGGTGTCCAGTCTGACCTCTTCTTTGTTGTTAGGATCCCTTTTCCTTCAGTCCAGGTGGGTTCTGAATCTTCTGCATCACTGAAATATTCCCTCAGACGCAGTCTCCTGAAAAAATGTTCCATATCACTGCAGAGTTCAGTTTTATCCAGGGCTTTAGTGGGACAAAATGAGAGTCCTCTGGAAAGCACGGCCAGCTCCACTTTGTTGGGTTTATGATCTGAGAGATTAATGACACAGTTATTTGTGCCTGGAATGGAGTGGTTGTCCAAGTTGTCAGGTTTTGGCTTTTTGTATCTGTTTGCATAGAGTCCTGAATTGAGGCGCAATCTGTGCAGTTTCTTTTCCTTGTTATGAATTAGATGGGTCCGTAGTTTGTTGTAATATAGTTGTAATTTTTGCTCTGCATCTTCTGTAAGTGTTTTCCTCAGAGTTTCAAATTGCCCTTGGACTTTACTCTTTATGCTGTAGCAGACATGCAAAAGATGATTCCTTAATCTCTCAGAAGTCCTGTGACACAGGTTCTGTGCATAATGGGTATTGTAGGTATGAAGAATTGGGTTTGTAATCCAGAGTCCTTTGGGAATTAGATTCTCCTTTTTGCATTTAGATAGGAAAAAAATGTCACTGTCCATTTGTGCACGTTTCTTCAGAAGTGGTTTTAGTTCCATAAAGATGCGGTACATTCTGGTATCCTCCATTTTGATACAGGAAAGAAATATATCTTGGTACCGTGTTAGCCAGTGGATAGAAAAATATTTAGAATTGAGAGTCCTCAGTGGTTGATACCTTTTAATGGCTAACTGAAAAGATGGTAACAAATTGCAAGCTTTCGAGACTACACAGGTCTCTTCATCAGGCAAAGACTAAAACAAATTCTGAAGAATCACATATTTATGCACAACATAGTATAGGAAAAAAAAAAAAAAAAAAAAAAAAAAAACCATGGATAAGCCAGGTGACATGAAGCAGAATTACCATGGGTGATAAACAGTTACGTCCATAAATATTGGGCCAATTCTTAGATAAGGATTGTTTTATTGTCCTGTGATTAGGGTCTCTGTTTTAATGACCCTTCATGGTCTGAGGGGCAAGTTCCTTAGTTGATGTAAAAAGACATAAATCCATGTGACACATTCATTCCTGCATTAAGAGTGTCAAAGGTCGTCATCAGTTTATATTCCCAGACTCTCCTGTCTTTCTGCGATTTGAAGTTTCCTTTCAATACAAGTAATTTCATGTCCATAATGTTATGATTTGGGAGACAGAAATGTATTGCCACCGGTAGATCCATTCTTTTTTCTCTTATTGTATGGCGATGGGAGTTCATTCTTGTTCTAAGCTTCTGCCCTGTCTCCCCCACATACAGACCCCCAGTTGGACATTTAGTACATATAATTAGGTACACCACATTAGAAGTGACGCAGCTGAAAGTACCTGGGATCTTGTAGTCCTGATGTGAATTGGGGATCTTTATCTTGTCTGTGGTCATTATAAATGGACAGGTTTTACATTTTTTCTGGTTGCAAGGAAAGGTTCCTGCAGCTGTTGGAGAGGACAGGGAGCTCCTGACAATGATGCTTCTTAGATTTGGGGGCTGCCTAAAACACAGTAGTGGGGGGTCTGGAAAAATGGATTGTAATCGGGCATCTTTTTGCAGTAAAGGTTGTAATTTCCGTGCAGCTCCCCTTAGCACCTCCAGATTTGGGTTGTAGGTAACCACTAGAGGTACCCGGTTATTTTCTTCTTTAGTTTTGTAATGTAGCAGGTGATTCCTTGATATTCTGGTGGCTCTTGTGATCTGATTTTCAATTGTTCTTGGATGGTAGCCCTGATTCAAAAAGATCTTTCTGAGGCGACCAAGGTGCTCATCCCTATCCATGGGGTTGGAACATATACGATTGTATCTGATGGCTTGGCTGTAGACAATAGAGTTTTTTATGTGTTTTGGATGGAAACTGTCCCATTTAAGGTATGTTGGGCGGTCGATTGGCTTCTGATACAGGGATGTCTCTATTTCATTTTTCTGCAGCCTAATGATGGTGTCCAAAAAGTTAATTTCAGTGCAGGAGTAGTTGAGTGTCAAGTTGATGGTAGGATGAAATTGATTAAACTGTTCATGGAACGTCTTTAGCTGCGGCTCAGACTCCGTCCAGATGATTAAAATGTCATCAATGTAGCGGTAGTACGCCAGAGGCCTGATGGGGCATGAGGACAAAAAGTCGCTTTCAAGCTTGGCCATGAAAAGATTTGCATACTGTGGGGCCATTTTACTTCCCATTGCTGTGCCAGTCTCCTGTAGATAGATCTTCTTGTCAAACTCAAAGTAATTGTGGGTGAGGATGAATTTTATAAGTTTCACCACAGAATTTGCATCAGTCCCTGCGTTTTCCAGGAAGAATTTGCAGGCATTTAATCCATCCTGGTGTGGGATATTGGAGTACAAAGATTCCACATCCATGGTGGCCAGGATGGTTCCTTCTGGTAGAGGACCTATTGCTGATAGTTTATTCAGTAGGTCAGTTGTGTCCTGAATGAAGCTGGGTGTATCTTTTACCAGGGGTTTAAGAATACCCTCTACCCATCCAGATACCTGCTCAGTAAGGGTGCCCACACACGAAATAATTGGTCTTCCTGGGTTTCCAGATTTGTGGATTTTGGGAAGCATGTAGAATGTCCCTGTTCTTGGACTTTCTGGTATCAGGTCATTGGTTCTTATGGATTCGTCGGGCAGACAAGATACCAACTTGTTTAGTTCCTTGTAATAATCCTGTGTAGGATCCGACTCCAATTTTTTGTAGTAGCGTGTGTCCATAAGTTGTCTGTTTGCTTCCTTCATATAGTCTGATGTGTTCATCATGACTATTGCACCTCCCTTGTCAGCAGGTTTGATGATGATTTCTTTGCTGGTTTTCAGAGACTGTATGGCCTTTCTCTCCTGGGCACTGATGTTGGATTCTTGTCTCCTGTTAGTATCTATGATGGTGGATTTTATCAAATATCTGAAGGAGTCTATATAGTTATCCAAATGAGGATTGCGTCCAGGTGGAGGTGTCCAGTCTGACCTCTTCTTTGTTGTTAGGATCCCTTTTCCTTCAGTCCAGGTGGGTTCTGAATCTTCTGCATCACTGAAATATTCCCTCAGACGCAGTCTCCTGAAAAAATGTTCCATATCACTGCAGAGTTCAGTTTTATCCAGGGCTTTAGTGGGACAAAATGAGAGTCCTCTGGAAAGCACGGCCAGCTCCACTTTGTTGGGTTTATGATCTGAGAGATTAATGACACAGTTATTTGTGCCTGGAATGGAGTGGTTGTCCAAGTTGTCAGGTTTTGGCTTTTTGTATCTGTTTGCATAGAGTCCTGAATTGAGGCGCAATCTGTGCAGTTTCTTTTCCTTGTTATGAATTAGATGGGTCCGTAGTTTGTTGTAATATAGTTGTAATTTTTGCTCTGCATCTTCTGTAAGTGTTTTCCTCAGAGTTTCAAATTGCCCTTGGACTTTACTCTTTATGCTGTAGCAGACATGCAAAAGATGATTCCTTAATCTCTCAGAAGTCCTGTGACACAGGTTCTGTGCATAATGGGTATTGTAGGTATGAAGAATTGGGTTTGTAATCCAGAGTCCTTTGGGAATTAGATTCTCCTTTTTGCATTTAGATAGGAAAAAAATGTCACTGTCCATTTGTGCACGTTTCTTCAGAAGTGGTTTTACTTCCATAAAGATGCGGTACATTCTGGTATCCTCCATTTTGATACAGGAAAGAAATATATCTTGGTACCGTGTTAGCCAGTGGATAGAAAAATATTTAGAATTGAGAGTCCTCAGTGGTTGATACCTTTTAATGGCTAACTGAAAAGATGGTAACAAATTGCAAGCTTTCGAGACTACACAGGTCTCTTCATCAGGCAAAGACTAAAACAAATTCTGAAGAATCACATATTTATGCACAACATAGTATAGGAAAAAAAAAAAAAAAAAAAAAACCATGGATAAGCCAGGTGACATGAAGCAGAATTACCATGGGTGATAAACAGTTACGTCCATAAATATTGGGCCAATTCTTAGATAAGGATTGTTTTATTGTCCTGTGATTAGGGTCTCTGTTTTAATGACCCTTCATGGTCTGAGGGGCAAGTTCCTTAGTTGATGTAAAAAGACATAAATCCATGTGACACATTCATTCCTGCATTAAGAGTGTCAAAGGTCGTCATCAGTTTATATTCCCAGACTCTCCTGTCTTTCTGCGATTTGAAGTTTCCTTTCAATACAAGTAATTTCATGTCCATAATGTTATGATTTGGGAGACAGAAATGTATTGCCACCGGTAGATCCATTCTTTTTTCTCTTATTGTATGGCGATGGGAGTTCATTCTTGTTCTAAGCTTCTGCCCTGTCTCCCCCACATACAGACCCCCAGTTGGACATTTAGTACATATAATTAGGTACACCACATTAGAAGTGACGCAGCTGAAAGTACCTGGGATCTTGTAGTCCTGATGTGAATTGGGGATCTTTATCTTGTCTGTGGTCATTATAAATGGACAGGTTTTACATTTTTTCTGGTTGCAAGGAAAGGTTCCTGCAGCTGTTGGAGAGGACAGGGAGCTCCTGACAATGATGCTTCTTAGATTTGGGGGCTGCCTAAAACACAGTAGTGGGGGGTCTGGAAAAATGGATTGTAATCGGGCATCTTTTTGCAGTAAAGGTTGTAATTTCCGTGCAGCTCCCCTTAGCACCTCCAGATTTGGGTTGTAGGTAACCACTAGAGGTACCCGGTTATTTTCTTCTTTAGTTTTGTAATGTAGCAGGTGATTCCTTGATATTCTGGTGGCTCTTGTGATCTGATTTTCAATTGTTCTTGGATGGTAGCCCTGATTCAAAAAGATCTTTCTGAGGCGACCAAGGTGCTCATCCCTATCCATGGGGTTGGAACATATACGATTGTATCTGATGGCTTGGCTGTAGACAATAGAGTTTTTTATGTGTTTTGGATGGAAACTGTCCCATTTAAGGTATGTTGGGCGGTCGATTGGCTTCTGATACAGGGATGTCTCTATTTCATTTTTCTGCAGCCTAATGATGGTGTCCAAAAAGTTAATTTCAGTGCAGGAGTAGTTGAGTGTCAAGTTGATGGTAGGATGAAATTGATTAAACTGTTCATGGAACGTCTTTAGCCACTGAGGACTCTCAATTCTAAATATTTTTCTATCCACTGGCTAACACGGTACCAAGATATATTTCTTTCCTGTATTAAAATGCATGGAGAAGTCATTTCGAATGACTGGTCCTCAGTGTTGTGAGAACGATGACTGGTTAAAATTTTTGGTGGTTTCTTGTTCAGTCCATAGGCCTACATCATGTGGCAAACCGGTGAGCATGTGGCTCTATTAGTATAGGAGATACCTGAAAACATATCACACTTTTCATCATAGTGCTTTTACCAATGCATAAAATGCATGGAGAAGTCATTTCGAATGACTGGTCCTCAGTGTTGTGAGAACGATGACTGGTTAAAATTTTTGGTGGTTTCTTGTTCAGTCCATAGGCCTACATCATGTGGCAAACCGGTGAGCATGTGGCTCTATTAGTATAGGAGATACCTGAAAACATATCACACTTTTCATCATAGTGCTTTTACCAATGCATAAAATGCATGGAGAAGTCATTTCGAATGACTGGTCCTCAGTGTTGTGAGAACGATGACTGGTTAAAATTTTTGGTGGTTTCTTGTTCAGTCCATAGGCCTACATCATGTGGCAAACCGGTGAGCATGTGGCTCTATTAGTATAGGAGATACCTGAAAACATATCACACTTTTCATCATAGTGCTTTTACCAATGCATAAAATGCATGGAGAAGTCATTTCGAATGACTGGTCCTCAGTGTTGTGAGAACGATGACTGGTTAAAATTTTTGGTGGTTTCTTGTTCAGTCCATAGGCCTACATCATGTGGCAAACCGGTGAGCATGTGGCTCTATTAGTATAGGAGATACCTGAAAACATATCACACTTTTCATCATAGTGCTTTTACCAATGCATAAAATGCATGGAGAAGTCATTTCGAATGACTGGTCCTCAGTGTTGTGAGAACGATGACTGGTTAAAATTTTTGGTGGTTTCTTGTTCAGTCCATAGGCCTACATCATGTGGCAAACCGGTGAGCATGTGGCTCTATTAGTATAGGAGATACCTGAAAACATATCACACTTTTCATCATAGTGCTTTTACCAATGCATAAAATGCATGGAGAAGTCATTTCGAATGACTGGTCCTCAGTGTTGTGAGAACGATGACTGGTTAAAATTTTTGGTGGTTTCTTGTTCAGTCCATAGGCCTACATCATGTGGCAAACCGGTGAGCATGTGGCTCTATTAGTATAGGAGATACCTGAAAACATATCACACTTTTCATCATAGTGCTTTTACCAATGCATAAAATGCATGGAGAAGTCATTTCGAATGACTGGTCCTCAGTGTTGTGAGAACGATGACTGGTTAAAATTTTTGGTGGTTTCTTGTTCAGTCCATAGGCCTACATCATGTGGCAAACCGGTGAGCATGTGGCTCTATTAGTATAGGAGATACCTGAAAACATATCACACTTTTCATCATAGTGCTTTTACCAATGCATAAAATGCATGGAGAAGTCATTTCGAATGACTGGTCCTCAGTGTTGTGAGAACGATGACTGGTTAAAATTTTTGGTGGTTTCTTGTTCAGTCCATAGGCCTACATCATGTGGCAAACCGGTGAGCATGTGGCTCTATTAGTATAGGAGATACCTGAAAACATATCACACTTTTCATCATAGTGTTTTTACCAATGCATAAAATGCATGGAGAAGTCATTTCGAATGACTGGTCCTCAGTGTTGTGAGAACGATGACTGGTTAAAATTTTTGGTGGTTTCTTGTTCAGTCCATAGGCCTACATCATGTGGCAAACCGGTGAGCATGTGGCTCTATTAGTATAGGAGATACCTGAAAACATATCACACTTTTCATCATAGTGCTTTTACCAATGCATAAAATGCATGGAGAAGTCATTTCGAATGACTGGTCCTCAGTGTTGTGAGAACGATGACTGGTTAAAATTTTTGGTGGTTTCTTGTTCAGTCCATAGGCCTAAATCATGTGGCAAACCGGTGAGCATGTGGCTCTATTAGTATAGGAGATACCTGAAAACATATCACACTTTTCATCATAGTGCTTTTACCAATGCATAAAATGCATGGAGAAGTCATTTCGAATGACTGGTCCTCAGTGTTGTGAGAACGATGACTGGTTAAAATTTTTGGTGGTTTCTTGTTCAGTCCATAGGCCTACATCATGTGGTAAACCGGTGAGCATGTGGCTCTATTAGTATAGGAGATACCTGAAAACATATCACACTTTTCATCATAGTGCTTTTACCAATGCATAAAATGCATGGAGAAGTCATTTCGAATGACTGGTCCTCAGTGTTGTGAGAACGATGACTGGTTAAAATTTTTGGTGGTTTCTTGTTCAGTCCATAGGCCTACATCATGTGGCAAACCGGTGAGCATGTGGCTCTATTAGTATAGGAGATACCTGAAAACATATCACACTTTTCATCATAGTGCTTTTACCAATGCATAAAATGCATGGAGAAGTCATTTCGAATGACTGGTCCTCAGTGTTGTGAGAACGATGACTGGTTAAAATTTTTGGTGGTTTCTTGTTCAGTCCATAGGCCTACATCATGTGGCAAACCGGTGAGCATGTGGCTCTATTAGTATAGGAGATACCTGAAAACATATCACACTTTTCATCATAGTGCTTTTACCAATGCATAAAATGCATGGAGAAGTCATTTCGAATGACTGGTCCTCAGTGTTGTGAGAACGATGACTGGTTAAAATTTTTGGTGGTTTCTTGTTCAGTCCATAGGCCTACATCATGTGGCAAACCGGTGAGCATGTGGCTCTATTAGTATAGGAGATACCTGAAAACATATCACACTTTTCATCATAGTGCTTTTACCAATGCATAAAATGCATGGAGAAGTCATTTCGAATGACTGGTCCTCAGTGTTGTGAGAACGATGACTGGTTAAAATTTTTGGTGGTTTCTTGTTCAGTCCATAGGCCTACATCATGTGGCAAACCGGTGAGCATGTGGCTCTATTAGTATAGGAGATACCTGAAAACATATCACACTTTTCATCATAGTGCTTTTACCAATGCATAAAATGCATGGAGAAGTCATTTCGAATGACTGGTCCTCAGTGTTGTGAGAACGATGACTGGTTAAAATTTTTGGTGGTTTCTTGTTCAGTCCATAGGCCTACATCATGTGGCAAACCCGTGAGCATGTGGCTCTATTAGTATAGGAGATACCTGAAAACATATCACACTTTTCATCATAGTGCTTTTACCAATGCATAAAATGCATGGAGAAGTCATTTCGAATGACTGGTCCTCAGTGTTGTGAGAACGATGACTGGTTAAAATTTTTGGTGGTTTCTTGTTCAGTCCATAGGCCTACATCATGTGGCAAACCGGTGAGCATGTGGCTCTATTAGTATAGGAGATACCTGAAAACATATCACACTTTTCATCATAGTGCTTTTACCAATGCATAAAATGCATGGAGAAGTCATTTCGAATGACTGGTCCTCAGTGTTGTGAGAACGATGACTGGTTAAAATTTTTGGTGGTTTCTTGTTCAGTCCATAGGCCTACATCATGTGGCAAACCGGTGAGCATGTGGCTCTATTAGTATAGGAGATACCTGAAAACATATCACACTTTTCATCATAGTGCTTTTACCAATGCATAAAATGCATGGAGAAGTCATTTCGAATGACTGGTCCTCAGTGTTGTGAGAACGATGACTGGTTAAAATTTTTGGTGGTTTCTTGTTCAGTCCATAGGCCTACATCATGTGGCAAACCGGTGAGCATGTGGCTCTATTAGTATAGGAGATACCTGAAAACATATCACACTTTTCATCATAGTGCTTTTACCAATGCATAAAATGCATGGAGAAGTCATTTCGAATGACTGGTCCTCAGTGTTGTGAGAACGATGACTGGTTAAAATTTTTGGTGGTTTCTTGTTCAGTCCATAGGCCTACATCATGTGGCAAACCGGTGAGCATGTGGCTCTATTAGTATAGGAGATACCTGAAAACATATCACACTTTTCATCATAGTGCTTTTACCAATGCATAAAATGCATGGAGAAGTCATTTCGAATGACTGGTCCTCAGTGTTGTGAGAACGATGACTGGTTAAAATTTTTGGTGGTTTCTTGTTCAGTCCATAGGCCTACATCATGTGGCAAACCGGTGAGCATGTGGCTCTATTAGTATAGGAGATACCTGAAAACATATCACACTTTTCATCATAGTGCTTTTACCAATGCATAAAATGCATGGAGAAGTCATTTCGAATGACTGGTCCTCAGTGTTGTGAGAACGATGACTGGTTAAAATTTTTGGTGGTTTCTTGTTCAGTCCATAGGCCTACATCATGTGGCAAACCGGTGAGCATGTGGCTCTATTAGTATAGGAGATACCTGAAAACATATCACACTTTTCATCATAGTGCTTTTACCAATGCATAAAATGCATGGAGAAGTCATTTCGAATGACTGGTCCTCAGTGTTGTGAGAACGATGACTGGTTAAAATTTTTGGTGGTTTCTTGTTCAGTCCATAGGCCTACATCATGTGGCAAACCGGTGAGCATGTGGCTCTATTAGTATAGGAGATACCTGAAAACATATCACACTTTTCATCATAGTGCTTTTACCAATGCATAAAATGCATGGAGAAGTCATTTCGAATGACTGGTCCTCAGTGTTGTGAGAACGATGACTGGTTAAAATTTTTGGTGGTTTCTTGTTCAGTCCATAGGCCTACATCATGTGGCAAACCGGTGAGCATGTGGCTCTATTAGTATAGGAGATACCTGAAAACATATCACACTTTTCATCATAGTGCTTTTACCAATGCATAAAATGCATGGAGAAGTCATTTCGAATGACTGGTCCTCAGTGTTGTGAGAACGATGACTGGTTAAAATTTTTGGTGGTTTCTTGTTCAGTCCATAGGCCTACATCATGTGGCAAACCGGTGAGCATGTGGCTCTATTAGTATAGGAGATACCTGAAAACATATCACACTTTTCATCATAGTGCTTTTACCAATGCATAAAATGCATGGAGAAGTCATTTCGAATGACTGGTCCTCAGTGTTGTGAGAACGATGACTGGTTAAAATTTTTGGTGGTTTCTTGTTCAGTCCATAGGCCTACATCATGTGGCAAACCGGTGAGCATGTGGCTCTATTAGTATAGGAGATACCTGAAAACATATCACACTTTTCATCATAGTGCTTTTACCAATGCATAAAATGCATGGAGAAGTCATTTCGAATGACTGGTCCTCAGTGTTGTGAGAACGATGACTGGTTAAAATTTTTGGTGGTTTCTTGTTCAGTCCATAGGCCTACATCATGTGTCAAACCGGTGAGCATGTGGCTCTATTAGTATAGGAGATACCTGAAAACATATCACACTTTTCATCATAGTGCTTTTACCAATGCATAAAATGCATGGAGAAGTCATTTCGAATGACTGGTCCTCAGTGTTGTGAGAACGATGACTGGTTAAAATTTTTGGTGGTTTCTTGTTCAGTCCATAGGCCTACATCATGTGGCAAACCCGTGAGCATGTGGCTCTATTAGTATAGGAGATACCTGAAAACATATCACACTTTTCATCATAGTGCTTTTACCAATGCATAAAATGCATGGAGAAGTCATTTCGAATGACTGGTCCTCAGTGTTGTGAGAACGATGACTGGTTAAAATTTTTGGTGGTTTCTTGTTCAGTCCATAGGCCTACTTCATGTGGCAAACCGGTGAGCATGTGGCTCTATTAGTATAGGAGATACCTGAAAACATATCACACTTTTCATCATAGTGCTTTTACCAATGCATAAAATGCATGGAGAAGTCATTTCGAATGACTGGTCCTCAGTGTTGTGAGAACGATGACTGGTTAAAATTTTTGGTGGTTTCTTGTTCAGTCCATAGGCCTACATCATGTGGCAAACCGGTGAGCATGTGGCTCTATTAGTATAGGAGATACCTGAAAACATATCACACTTTTCATCATAGTGCTTTTACCAATGCATAAAATGCATGGAGAAGTCATTTCGAATGACTGGTCCTCAGTGTTGTGAGAACGATGACTGGTTAAAATTTTTGGTGGTTTCTTGTTCAGTCCATAGGCCTACATCATGTGGCAAACCGGTGAGCATGTGGCTCTATTAGTATAGGAGATACCTGAAAACATATCACACTTTTCATCATAGTGCTTTTACCAATGCATAAAATGCATGGAGAAGTCATTTCGAATGACTGGTCCTCAGTGTTGTGAGAACGATGACTGGTTAAAATTTTTGGTGGTTTCTTGTTCAGTCCATAGGCCTACATCATGTGGCAAACCGGTGAGCATGTGGCTCTATTAGTATAGGAGATACCTGAAAACATATCACACTTTTCATCATAGTGCTTTTACCAATGCATAAAATGCATGGAGAAGTCATTTCGAATGACTGGTCCTCAGTGTTGTGAGAACGATGACTGGTTAAAATTTTTGGTGGTTTCTTGTTCAGTCCATAGGCCTACATCATGTGGCAAACCGGTGAGCATGTGGCTCTATTAGTATAGGAGATACCTGAAAACATATCACACTTTTCATCATAGTGCTTTTACCAATGCATAAAATGCATGGAGAAGTCATTTCGAATGACTGGTCCTCAGTGTTGTGAGAACGATGACTGGTTAAAATTTTTGGTGGTTTCTTGTTCAGTCCATAGGCCTACATCATGTGGCAAACCGGTGAGCATGTGGCTCTATTAGTATAGGAGATACCTGAAAACATATCACACTTTTCATCATAGTGCTTTTACCAATGCATAAAATGCATGGAGAAGTCATTTCGAATGACTGGTCCTCAGTGTTGTGAGAACGATGACTGGTTAAAATTTTTGGTGGTTTCTTGTTCAGTCCATAGGCCTACATCATGTGGCAAACCGGTGAGCATGTGGCTCTATTAGTATAGGAGATACCTGAAAACATATCACACTTTTCATCATAGTGCTTTTACCAATGCATAAAATGCATGGAGAAGTCATTTCGAATGACTGGTCCTCAGTGTTGTGAGAACGATGACTGGTTAAAATTTTTGGTGGTTTCTTGTTCAGTCCATAGGCCTACATCATGTGGCAAACCGGTGAGCATGTGGCTCTATTAGTATAGGAGATACCTGAAAACATATCACACTTTTCATCATAGTGCTTTTACCAATGCATAATCAATGCATGGAGAAGTCATTTCGAATGACTGGTCCTCAGTGTTGTGAGAACGATGACTGGTTAAAATTTTTGGTGGTTTCTTGTTCAGTCCATAGGCCTACATCATGTGGCAAACCGGTGAGCATGTGGCTCTATTAGTATAGGAGATACCTGAAAACATATCACACTTTTCATCATAGTGCTTTTACCAATGCATAAAATGCATGGAGAAGTCATTTCGAATGACTGGTCCTCAGTGTTGTGAGAACGATGACTGGTTAAAATTTTTGGTGGTTTCTTGTTCAGTCCATAGGCCTACATCATGTGGCAAACCGGTGAGCATGTGGCTCTATTAGTATAGGAGATACCTGAAAACATATCACACTTTTCATCATAGTGCTTTTACCAATGCATAAAATGCATGGAGAAGTCATTTCGAATGACTGGTCCTCAGTGTTGTGAGAACGATGACTGGTTAAAATTTTTGGTGGTTTCTTGTTCAGTCCATAGGCCTACATCATGTGGCAAACCGGTGAGCATGTGGCTCTATTAGTATAGGAGATACCTGAAAACATATCACACTTTTCATCATAGTGCTTTTACCAATGCATAAAATGCATGGAGAAGTCATTTCGAATGACTGGTCCTCAGTGTTGTGAGAACGATGACTGGTTAAAATTTTTGGTGGTTTCTTGTTCAGTCCATAGGCCTACATCATGTGGCAAACCGGTGAGCATGTGGCTCTATTAGTATAGGAGATACCTGAAAACATATCACACTTTTCATCATAGTGCTTTTACCAATGCATAAAATGCATGGAGAAGTCATTTCGAATGACTGGTCCTCAGTGTTGTGAGAACGATGACTGGTTAAAATTTTTGGTGGTTTCTTGTTCAGTCCATAGGCCTACATCATGTGGCAAACCGGTGAGCATGTGGCTCTATTAGTATAGGAGATACCTGAAAACATATCACACTTTTCATCATAGTGCTTTTACCAATGCATAAAATGCATGGAGAAGTCATTTCGAATGACTGGTCCTCAGTGTTGTGAGAACGATGACTGGTTAAAATTTTTGGTGGTTTCTTGTTCAGTCCATAGGCCTACATCATGTGGCAAACCGGTGAGCATGTGGCTCTATTAGTATAGGAGATACCTGAAAACATATCACACTTTTCATCATAGTGCTTTTTACCAATGCATAAAATGCATGGAGAAGTCATTTCGAATGACTGGTCCTCAGTGTTGTGAGAACGATGACTGGTTAAAATTTTTGGTGGTTTCTTGTTCAGTCCATAGGCCTACATCATGTGGCAAACCGGTGAGCATGTGGCTCTATTAGTATAGGAGATACCTGAAAAACATATCACACTTTTCATCATAGTGCTTTTACCAATGCATAAAATGCATGGAGAAGTCATTTCGAATGACTGGTCCTCAGTGTTGTGAGAACGATGACTGGTTAAAATTTTTGGTGTTTCTTGTTCAGTCCATAGGCCTACATCATGTGGCAAACCGGTGAGCATGTGGCTCTATTAGTATAGGAGATACCTGAAAACATATCACACTTTTCATCATAGTGCTTTTACCAATGCATAAAATGCATGGAGAAGTCATTTTCGAATGACTGGTCCTCAGTGTTGTAAGAACGATGACTGGTTAAAATTTTTGGTGGTTTCTTGTTCAGTCCATAGGCCTACATCATGTGGCAAACCGGTGAGCATGTGGCTCTATTAGTATAGGAGATACCTGAAAACATATCACACTTTTCATCATAGTGCTTTTACCAATGCATAAAATGCATGGAGAAGTCATTTTCGAATGACTGGTCCTCAGTGTTGTGAGAACGATGACTGGTTAAAATTTTGGTGGTTTCTTGTTCAGTCCATAGGCCTACATCATGTGGCAAACCGGTGAGCATGTGGCTCTATTAGTATAGGAGATACCTGAAAACATATCACACTTTTCATCATAGTGCTTTTACCAATGCATAAAATGCATGGAGAAGTCATTTCGAATGACTGGTCCTCAGTGTTGTGAGAACTGATGACTGGTTAAAATTTTTGGTGGTTTCTTGTTCAGTCCATAGGCCTACATCATGTGGCAAACCGGTGAGCATGTGGCTCTATTAGTATAGGAGATACCTGAAAACATATCACACTTTTCATCATAGTGCTTTTACCAATGCATAAAATGCATGGAGAAGTCATTTCGAATGACTGGTCCTCAGTGTTGTTGAGAACGATGACTGGTTAAAATTTTTGGTGGTTTCTTGTTCAGTCCATAGGCCTACATCATGTGGCAAAACCGGTGAGCATGTGGCTCTATTAGTATAGGAGATACCTGAAAACATATCACACTTTTCATCATAGTGCTTTTACCAATGCATAAAATGCATGGAGAAGTCATTTCGAATGACTGGTCCTCAGTGTTGTGAGAACGATGACTGGTTAAAATTTTTGGTGGTTTCTTGTTCAGTCCATAGGCCTACATCATGTGGCAAACCGGTGAGCATGTGGCTCTATTAGTATAGGAGATACCTGAAAACATATCACACTTTTCATCATAGTGCTTTTACCAATGCATAAAATGCATGGAGAAGTCATTTCGAATGACTGGTCCTTAGTGTTGTGAGAACGATGACTGGTTAAAATTTTTGGTGGTTTCTTGTTCAGTCCATAGGCCTACATCATGTGGCAAACCGGTGAGCATGTGGCTATATTAGTATAGGAAATACCTGAAAACATATCACACTTTTCATCATAGTGCTTTTACCAATGCATAAAATGCATGGAGAGGTCATTTCGAATGACTGGTCCTCAGTGTTGTGAGAACGATGACTGGTTAAAATTTTTGGTGGTTTCTTGTTCAGTCCATAGGCCTACATCATGTGGCAAACCGGTGAGCATGTGGCTCTATTAGTATAGGAGATACCTGAAAACATATCACACTTTTCATCATAGTGCTTTTACCAATGCATAAAATGCATGGAGAGGTCATTTCGAATGACTGGTCCTCAGTGTTGTGAGAACGATGACTGGTTAAAATTTTTGGTGGTTTCTTGTTCAGTCCATAGGCCTACATCATGTGGCAAACCGGTGAGCATGTGGCTCTATTAGTATAGGAGATACCTGAAAACATATCACACTTTTCATCATAGTGCTTTTACCAATGCATAAAATGCATGGAGAAGTCATTTCGAATGACTGGTCCTCAGTGTTGTGAGAACGATGACTGGTTAAAATTTTTGGTGGTTTCTTGTTCAGTCCATAGGCCTACATCATGTGGCAAACCGGTGAGCATGTGGCTCTATTAGTATAGGAGATACCTGAAAACATATCACACTTTTCATCATAGTGCTTTTACCAATGCATAAAATGCATGGAGAAGTCATTTCGAATGACTGGTCCTCAGTGTTGTGAGAACGATGACTGGTTAAAATTTTTGGTGGTTTCTTGTTCAGTCCATAGGCCTACATCATGTGGCAAACCGGTGAGCATGTGGCTCTATTAGTATAGGAGATACCTGAAAACATATCACACTTTTCATCATAGTGCTTTTACCAATGCATAAAATGCATGGAGAAGTCATTTCGAATGACTGGTCCTCAGTGTTGTGAGAACGATGACTGGTTAAAATTTTTGGTGGTTCTTGTTCAGTCCATAGGCCTACATCATGTGGCAAACCGGTGAGCATGTGGCTCTATTAGTATAGGAATACCTGAAAACATATCACACTTTTCATCATAGTGCTTTTACCAATGCATAAAATGCATGGAGAGGTCATTTCGAATGACTGGTCCTCAGTGTTGTGAGAACGATGACTGGTTAAAATTTTTGGTGGTTTCTTGTTCAGTCCATAGGCCTACATCATGTGGCAAACCGGTGAGCATGTGGCTCTATTAGTATAGGAGATACCTGAAAACATATCACACTTTTCATCATAGTGCTTTTACCAATGCATAAAATGCATGGAGAGGTCATTTCGAATGACTGGTCCTCAGTGTTGTGAGAACGATGACTGGTTAAAATTTTTGGGTGGTTTCTTGTTCAGTCCATAGGCCTACATCATGTGGCAAACCGGTGAGCATGTGGCTCTATTAGTATAGGAGATACCTGAAAACATATCACACTTTTCATCATAGTGCTTTTACCAATGCATAAAATGCATGGAGAAGTCATTTCGAATGACTGGTCCTCAGTGTTGTGAGAACGATGACTGGTTAAAATTTTTGGTGGTTTCTTGTTCAGTCCATAGGCCTACATCATGTGGCAAACCGGTGAGCATGTGGCTCTATTAGTATAGGAGATACCTGAAAACATATCACACTTTTCATCATAGTGCTTTTACCAATGCATAAAATGCATGGAGAAGTCATTTCGAATGACTGGTCCTCAGTGTTGTGAGAACGATGACTGGTTAAATTTTTGGTGGTTTCTTGTTCAGTCCATAGGCCTACATCATGTGGCAAACCAGTGAGCATGTGGCTCTATTAGTATAGGAGATACCTGAAAACATATCACACTTTTCATCATAGTGCTTTTACCAATGCATAAAATGCATGGAGAAGTCATTTTGAATGACTGGTCCTCAGTGTTGTAAGAACGATGACTGGTTAAAATTTTTGGTGGTTTCTTGTTCAGTCCATAGGCCTACATCATGTGCAAACCGGTGAGCATGTGGCTCTATTAGTATAGGAGATACCTGAAAACATATCACACTTTTCATCATAGTGCTTTTACCAATGCATAAAATGCATGGAGAAGTCATTTCGAATGACTGGTCCTCAGTGTTGTGAGAACGATGACTGGTTAAAATTTTTGGTGGTTTCTTGTTCAGTCATAGGCCTACATCATGTGGCAAACCGGTGAGCATGTGGCTCTATTAGTATAGGAGATACCTGAAAACATATCACACTTTTCATCATAGTGCTTTTACCAATGCATAAAATGCATGGAGAAGTCATTTCGAATGACTGGTCCTCAGTGTTGTGAGAATGATGACTGGTTAAAATTTTTGGTGGTTTCTTGTTCAGTCCATAGGCCTACATCATGTGGCAAACCGGTGAGCATGTGGCTCTATTAGTATAGGAGATACCTGAAAACATATCACACTTTTCATCATAGTGCTTTTACCAATGCATAAAATGCATGGAGAAGTCATTTCGAATGACTGGTCCTCAGTGTTGTGAGAACGATGACTGGTTAAAATTTTTGGTGGTTTCTTGTTCAGTCCATAGGCCTACATCATGTGGCAAACCGGTGAGCATGTGGCTCTATTAGTATAGGAGATACCTGAAAACATATCACACTTTTCATCATAGTGCTTTTACCAATGCATAAAATGCATGGAGAAGTCATTTCGAATGACTGGTCCTCAGTGTTGTGAGAACGATGACTGGTTAAAATTTTTGGTGGTTTCTTGTTCAGTCCATAGGCCTACATCATGTGGCAAACCGGTGAGCATGTGGCTCTATTAGTATAGGAGATACCTGAAAACATATCACACTTTTCATCATAGTGCTTTTACCAATGCATAAAATGCATGGAGAAGTCATTTCGAATGACTGGTCCTTAGTGTTGTGAGAACGATGACTGGTTAAAATTTTTGGTGGTTTCTTGTTCAGTCCATAGGCCTACATCATGTGGCAAACCGGTGAGCATGTGGCTATATTAGTATAGGAAATACCTGAAAACATATCACACTTTTCATCATAGTGCTTTTACCAATGCATAAAATGCATGGAGAGGTCATTTCGAATGACTGGTCCTCAGTGTTGTGAGAACGATGACTGGTTAAAATTTTTGGTGGTTTCTTGTTCAGTCCATAGGCCTACATCATGTGGCAAACCGGTGAGCATGTGGCTCTATTAGTATAGGAGATACCTGAAAACATATCACACTTTTCATCATAGTGCTTTTACCAATGCATAAAATGCATGGAGAGGTCATTTCGAATGACTGGTCCTCAGTGTTGTGAGAACGATGACTGGTTAAAATTTTTGGTGGTTTCTTGTTCAGTCCATAGGCCTACATCATGTGGCAAACCGGTGAGCATGTGGCTCTATTAGTATAGGAGATACCTGAAAACATATCACACTTTTCATCATAGTGCTTTTACCAATGCATAAAATGCATGGAGAAGTCATTTCGAATGACTGGTCCTCAGTGTTGTGAGAACGATGACTGGTTAAAATTTTTGGTGGTTTCTTGTTCAGTCCATAGGCCTACATCATGTGGCAAACCGGTGAGCATGTGGCTCTATTAGTATAGGAGATACCTGAAAACATATCACACTTTTCATCATAGTGCTTTTACCAATGCATAAAATGCATGGAGAAGTCATTTCGAATGACTGGTCCTCAGTGTTGTGAGAACGATGACTGGTTAAAATTTTTGGTGGTTTCTTGTTCAGTCCATAGGCCTACATCATGTGGCAAACCGGTGAGCATGTGGCTCTATTAGTATAGGAGATACCTGAAAACATATCACACTTTTCATCATAGTGCTTTTACCAATGCATAAAATGCATGGAGAAGTCATTTCGAATGACTGGTCCTTAGTGTTGTGAGAACGATGACTGGTTAAAATTTTTGGTGGTTTCTTGTTCAGTCCATAGGCCTACATCATGTGGCAAACCGGTGAGCATGTGGCTCTATTAGTATAGGAAATACCTGAAAACATATCACACTTTTCATCATAGTGCTTTTACCAATGCATAAAATGCATGGAGAGGTCATTTCGAATGACTGGTCCTCAGTGTTGTGAGAACGATGACTGGTTAAAATTTTTGGTGGTTTCTTGTTCAGTCCATAGGCCTACATCATGTGGCAAACCGGTGAGCATGTGGCTCTATTAGTATAGGAGATACCTGAAAACATATCACACTTTTCATCATAGTGCTTTTACCAATGCATAAAATGCATGGAGAAGTCATTTCGAATGACTGGTCCTCAGTGTTGTGAGAACGATGACTGGTTAAAATTTTTGGTGGTTTCTTGTTCAGTCCATAGGCCTACAGCATGTGGCAAACCGGTGAGCATGTGGCTCTATTAGTATAGGAGATACCTGAAAACATATCACACTTTTCATCATAGTGCTTTTACCAATGCATAAAATGCATGGAGAAGTCATTTCGAATGACTGGTCCTCAGTGTTGTGAGAACGATGACTGGTTAAAATTTTTGGTGGTTTCTTGTTCAGTCCATAGGCCTACATCATGTGGCAAACCGGTGAGCATGTGGCTCTATTAGTATAGGAGATACTTGAAAACATATCACACTTTTCATCATAGTGCTTTTACCAATGCATAAAATGCATGGAGAAGTCATTTCGAATGACTGGTCCTCAGTGTTGTGAGAACGATGACTGGTTAAAATTTTTGGTGGTTTCTTGTTCAGTCCATAGGCCTACATCATGTGGCAAACCGGTGAGCATGTGGCTCTATTAGTATAGGAGATACCTGAAAACATATTACACTTTTCATCATAGTGCTTTTACCAATGCATAAAATGCATGGAGAAGTCATTTCGAATGACTGGTCCTCAGTGTTGTGAGAACGATGACTGGTTAAAATTTTTGGTGGTTTCTTGTTCAGTCCATAGGCCTACATCATGTGGCAAACCGGTGAGCATGTGGCTCTATTAGTATAGGAGATACCTGAAAACATATCACACTTTTCATCATAGTGCTTTTACCAATGCATAAAATGCATGGAGAAGTCATTTCGAATGACTGGTCCTCAGTGTTGTGAGAACGATGACTGGTTAAAATTTTTGGTGGTTTCTTGTTCAGTCCATAGGCCTACATCATGTGGCAAACCGGTGAGCATGTGGCTCTATTAGTATAGGAGATACCTGAAAACATATCACACTTTTCATCATAGTGCTTTTACCAATGCATAAAATGCATGGAGAAGTCATTTCGAATGACTGGTCCTCAGTGTTGTGAGAACGATGACTGGTTAAAATTTTTGGTGGTTTCTTGTTCAGTCCATAGGCCTACATCATGTGGCAAACCGGTGAGCATGTGGCTCTATTAGTATAGGAGATACCTGAAAACATATCACACTTTTCATCATAGTGCTTTTACCAATGCATAAAATGCATGGAGAAGTCATTTCGAATGACTGGTCCTCAGTGTTGTGAGGACGATGACTGGTTAAAATTTTTGGTGGTTTCTTGTTCAGTCCATAGGCCTACATCATGTGGCAAACCGGTGAGCATGTGGCTCTATTAGTATAGGAGATACCTGAAAACATATCACACTTTTCATCATAGTGCTTTTACCAATGCATAAAATGCATGGAGAAGTCATTTCGAATGACTGGTCCTCAGTGTTGTGAGAACGATGACTGGTTAAAATTTTTGGTGGTTTCTTGTTCAGTCCATAGGCCTACATCATGTGGCAAACCGGTGAGCATGTGGCTCTATTAGTATAGGAGATACCTGAAAACATATCACACTTTTCATCATAGTACTTTTACCAATGCATAAAATGCATGGAGAAGTCATTTCGAATGACTGGTCCTCAGTGTTGTGAGAACGATGACTGGTTAAAATTTTTGGTGGTTTCTTGTTCAGTCCATAGGCCTACATCATGTGGCAAACCGGTGAGCATGTGGCTTTATTAGTATAGGAGATACCTGAAAACATATCACACTTTTCATCATAGTGCTTTTACCAATGCATAAAATGCATGGAGAAGTCATTTCGAATGACTGGTCCTCAGTGTTGTGAGAACGATGACTGGTTAAAATTTTTGGTGGTTTCTTGTTCAGTCCATAGGCCTACATCATGTGGCAAACCGGTGAGCATGTGGCTCTATTAGTATAGGAGATACCTGAAAACATATCACACTTTTCATCATAGTGCTTTTACCAATGCATAAAATGCATGGAGAAGTCATTTCGGATGACTGGTCCTCAGTGTTGTGAGAACGATGACTGGTTAAAATTTTTGGTGGTTTCTTGTTCAGTCCATAGGCCTACATCATGTGGCAAACCGGTGAGCATGTGGCTCTATTAGTATAGGAGATACCTGAAAACATATTACACTTTTCATCATAGTGCTTTTACCAATGCATAAAATGCATGGAGAAGTCATTTCGAATGACTGGTCCTCAGAGTTGTGAGAACGATGACTGGTTAAAATTTTTGGTGGTTTCTTGTTCAGTCCATAGGCCTACATCATGTGGCAAACCGGTGAGCATGTGGCTCTATTAGTATAGGAGATACCTGAAAACATATCACACTTTTCATCACAGTGCTTTTACCAATGCATAAAATGCATGGAGAAGTCATTTCGAATGACTGGTCCTCAGTGTTGTGAGAACGATGACTGGTTAAAATTTTTGGTGGTTTCTTGTTCAGTCCATAGGCCTACATCATGTGGCAAACCGGTGAGCATGTGGCTCTATTAGTATAGGAGATACCTGAAAACATATCACACTTTTCATCATAGTGCTTTTACCAATGCATAAAATGCATGGAGAAGTCATTTCGAATGACTGGTCCTCAGTGTTGTGAGAACGATGACTGGTTAAAATTTTTGGTGGTTTCTTGTTCAGTCCATAGGCCTACATCATGTGGCAAACCGGTGAGCATGTGGCTCTATTAGTATAGGAGATACCTAAAAACATATCACACTTTTCATCATAGTGCTTTTACCAATGCATAAAATGCATGGAGAAGTCATTTCGAATGACTGGTCCTCAGTGTTGTGAGGACGATGACTGGTTAAAATTTTTGGTGGTTTCTTGTTCAGTCCATAGGCCTACATCATGTGGCAAACCGGTGAGCATGTGGCTCTATTAGTATAGGAGATACCTGAAAACATATCACACTTTTCATCATAGTGCTTTTACCAATGCATAAAATGCATGGAGAAGTCATTTCGAATGACTGGTCTTCAGTGTTGTGAGAACGATGACTGGTTAAAATTTTTGGTGGTTTCTTGTTCAGTCCATAGGCCTACATCATGTGGCAAACCGGTGAGCATGTGGCTCTATTAGTATAGGAGATACCTGAAAACATATCACACTTTTCATCATAGTGCTTTTACCAATGCATAAAATGCATGGAGAAGTCATTTCGAATGACTGGTCCTCAGTGTTGTGAGAACGATGACTGGTTAAAATTTTTGGTGGTTTCTTGTTCAGTCCATAGGCCTACATCATGTGGCAAACCGGTGAGCATGTGGCTCTATTAGTATAGGAGATACCTGAAAACATATCACACTTTTCATCATAGTGCTTTTACCAATGCATAAAATGCATGGAGAAGTCATTTCGAATGACTGGTCCTCAGTGTTGTGAGAACGATGACTGGTTAAAATTTTTGGTGGTTTCTTGTTCAGTCCATAGGCCTACATCATGTGGCAAACCGGTGAGCATGTGGCTCTATTAGTATAGGAGATACCTGAAAACATATCACACTTTTCATCATAGTGCTTTTACCAATGCATAAAATGCATGGAGAAGTCATTTCGAATGACTGGTCCTTAGTGTTGTGAGAACGATGACTGGTTAAAATTTTTGGTGGTTTCTTGTTCAGTCCATAGGCCTACATCATGTGGCAAACCGGTGAGCATGTGGCTCTATTAGTATAGGAAATACCTGAAAACATATCACACTTTTCATCATAGTGCTTTTACCAATGCATAAAATGCATGGAGAGGTCATTTCGAATGACTGGTCCTCAGTGTTGTGAGAACGATGACTGGTCAAAATTTTTGGTGGTTTCTTGTTCAGTCCATAGGCCTACATCATGTGGCAAACCGGTGAGCATGTGGCTCTATTAGTATAGGAGATACCTGAAAACATATCACACTAGAAAAAAGACGACTGAGGGGCGATCTAATAACCATGTATAAGTATATAAGGGGACAATACAAATATCTCGCTGAGGATCTGTTTATACCAAGGAAGGTGACGGGCACAAGGGGGCATTCTTTGCGTCTGGAGGAGAGAAGGTTTTTCCACCAACATAGAAGAGGATTCTTTACTGTTAGGGCAGTGAGAATCTGGAATTGCTTGCCTGAGGAGGTGGTGATGGCGAACTCAGTCGAGGGGTTCAAGAGAGGCCTGGATGTCTTCCTGGAGCAGAACAATATTGTATCATACAATTATTAGGTTCTGTAGAAGGACGTAGATCTGGGTATTTATTATGATGGAATATAGGCTGAACTGGATGGACAAATGTCTTTTTTCGGCCTTACTAACTATGTTACTATGTTACTATGTTACTTTTCATCATAGTGCTTTTACCAATGCATAAAATGCATGGAGAAGTCATTTCGAATGACTGGTCCTCAGTGTTGTGAGAACGATGACTGGTTAAAATTTTTGGTGGTTTCTTGTTCAGTCCATAGGCCTACATCATGTGGCAAACCGGTGAGCATGTGGCTCTATTAGTATAGGAGATACCTGAAAACATATCACACTTTTCATCATAGTGCTTTTACCAATGCATAAAATGCATGGAGAAGTCATTTCGAATGACTGGTCCTCAGTGTTGTGAGAACGATGACTGGTTAAAATTTTTGGTGGTTTCTTGTTCAGTCCATAGGCCTACATCATGTGGCAAACCGGTGAGCATGTGGCTCTATTAGTATAGGAGATACCTGAAAACATATCACACTTTTCATCATAGTGCTTTTACCAATGCATAAAATGCATGGAGAAGTCATTTCGAATGACTGGTCCTCAGTGTTGTGAGAACGATGACTGGTTAAAATTTTTGGTGGTTTCTTGTTCAGTCCATAGGCCTACATCATGTGGCAAACCGGTGAGCATGTGGCTCTATTAGTATAGGAGATACCTGAAAACATATCACACTTTTCATCATAGTGCTTTTACCAATGCATAAAATGCATGGAGAAGTCATTTCGAATGACTGGTCCTCAGTGTTGTGAGGACGATGACTGGTTAAAATTTTTGGTGGTTTCTTGTTCAGTCCATAGGCCTACATCATGTGGCAAACCGGTGAGCATGTGGCTCTATTAGTATAGGAGATACCTGAAAACATATCACACTTTTCATCATAGTGCTTTTACCAATGCATAAAATGCATGGAGAAGTCATTTCGAATGACTGGTCCTCAGTGTTGTGAGAACGATGACTGGTTAAAATTTTTGGTGGTTTCTTGTTCAGTCCATAGGCCTACATCATGTGGCAAACCGGTGAGCATGTGGCTCTATTAGTATAGGAGATACCTGAAAACATATCACACTTTTCATCATAGTGCTTTTACCAATGCATAAAATGCATGGAGAAGTCATTTCGAATGACTGGTCCTCAGTGTTGTGAGAACGATGACTGGTTAAAATTTTTGGTGGTTTCTTGTTCAGTCCATAGGCCTACATCATGTGGCAAACCGGTGAGCATGTGGCTCTATTAGTATAGGAGATACCTGAAAACATATCACACTTTTCATCATAGTGCTTTTACCAATGCATAAAATGCATGGAGAAGTCATTTCGAATGACTGGTCCTCAGTGTTGTGAGAACGATGACTGGTTAAAATTTTTGGTGGTTTCTTGTTCAGTCCATAGGCCTACATCATGTGGCAAACCGGTGAGCATGTGGCTCTATTAGTATAGGAGATACCTGAAAACATATCACACTTTTCATCATAGTGCTTTTACCAATGCATAAAATGCATGGAGAAGTCATTTCGAATGACTGGTCCTCAGTGTTGTGAGAACGATGACTGGTTAAAATTTTTGGTGGTTTCTTGTTCAGTCCATAGGCCTACATCATGTGGCAAACCGGTGAGCATGTGGCTCTATTAGTATAGGAGATACCTGAAAACATATTACACTTTTCATCATAGTGCTTTTACCAATGCATAAAATGCATGGAGAAGTCATTTCGAATGACTGGTCCTCAGTGTTGTGAGAACGATGACTGGTTAAAATTTTTGGTGGTTTCTTGTTCAGTCCATAGGCCTACATCATGTGGCAAACCGGTGAGCATGTGGCTCTATTAGTATAGGAGATACCTGAAAACATATCACACTTTTCATCATAGTGCTTTTACCAATGCATAAAATGCATGGAGAAGTCATTTCGAATGACTGGTCCTCAGTGTTGTGAGAACGATGACTGGTTAAAATTTTTGGTGGTTTCTTGTTCAGTCCATAGGCCTACATCATGTGGCAAACCGGTGAGCATGTGGCTCTATTAGTATAGGAGATACCTTAAAACATATCACACTTTTCATCATAGTGCTTTTACCAATGCATAAAATGCATGGAGAAGTCATTTCGAATGACTGGTCCTCAGTGTTGTGAGAACGATGACTGGTTAAAATTTTTGGTGGTTTCTTGTTCAGTCCATAGGCCTACATCATGTGGCAAACCGGTGAGCATGTGGCTCTATTAGTATAGGAGATACCTGAAAACATATCACACTTTTCATCATAGTGCTTTTACCAATGCATAAAATGCATGGAGAAGTCATTTCGAATGACTGGTCCTCAGTGTTGTGAGGACGATGACTGGTTAAAATTTTTGGTGGTTTCTTGTTCAGTCCATAGGCCTACATCATGTGGCAAACCGGTGAGCATGTGGCTCTATTAGTATAGGAGATACCTGAAAACATATCACACTTTTCATCATAGTGCTTTTACCAATGCATAAAATGCATGGAGAAGTCATTTCGAATGACTGGTCCTCAGTGTTGTGAGAACGATGACTGGTTAAAATTTTTGGTGGTTTCTTGTTCAGTCCATAGGCCTACATCATGTGGCAAACCGGTGAGCATGTGGCTCTATTAGTATAGGAGATACCTGAAAACATATCACACTTTTCATCATAGTGCTTTTACCAATGCATAAAATGCATGGAGAAGTCATTTCGAATGACTGGTCCTCAGTGTTGTGAGAACGATGACTGGTTAAAATTTTTGGTGGTTTCTTGTTCAGTCCACAGGCCTACATCATGTGGCAAACCGGTGAGCATGTGGCTCTATTAGTATAGGAGATACCTGAAAACATATCACACTTTTCATCATAGTGCTTTTACCAATGCATAAAATGCATGGAGAAGTCATTTCGAATGACTGGTCCTCAGTGTTCTGAGAACGATGACTGGTTAAAATTTTTGGTGGTTTCTTGTTCAGTCCATAGGCCTACATCATGTGGCAAACCGGTGAGCATGTGGCTCTATTAGTATAGGAGATACCTGAAAACATATCACACTTTTCATCATAGTGCTTTTACCAATGCATAAAATGCATGGAGAAGTCATTTCGGATGACTGGTCCTCAGTGTTGTGAGAACGATGACTGGTTAAAATTTTTGGTGGTTTCTTGTTCAGTCCATAGGCCTACATCATGTGGCAAACCGGTGAGCATGTGGCTCTATTAGTATAGGAGATACCTGAAAACATATTACACTTTTCATCATAGTGCTTTTACCAATGCATAAAATGCATGGAGAAGTCATTTCGAATGACTGGTCCTCAGAGTTGTGAGAACGATGACTGGTTAAAATTTTTGGTGGTTTCTTGTTCAGTCCATAGGCCTACATCATGTGGCAAACCGGTGAGCATGTGGCTCGATTAGTATAGGAGATACCTGAAAACATATCACACTTTTCATCATAGTGCTTTTACCAATGCATAAAATGCATGGAGAAGTCATTTCGAATGACTGGTCCTCAGTGTTGTGAGAACGATGACTGGTTAAAATTTTTGGTGGTTTCTTGTTCAGTCCATAGGCCTACATCATGTGGCAAACCGGTGAGCATGTGGCTCTATTAGTATAGGAGATACCTGAAAACATATCACACTTTTCATCATAGTGCTTTTACCAATGCATAAAATGCATGGAGAAGTCATTTCGAATGACTGGTCCTCAGTGTTGTGAGAACGATGACTGGTTAAAATTTTTGGTGGTTTCTTGTTCAGTCCATAGGCCTACATCATGTGGCAAACCGGTGAGCATGTGGCTCTATTAGTATAGGAGATACCTAAAAACATATCACACTTTTCATCATAGTGCTTTTACCAATGCATAAAATGCATGGAGAAGTCATTTCGAATGACTGGTCCTCAGTGTTGTGAGGACGATGACTGGTTAAAATTTTTGGTGGTTTCTTGTTCAGTCCATAGGCCTACATCATGTGGCAAACCGGTGAGCATGTGGCTCTATTAGTATAGGAGATACCTGAAAACATATCACACTTTTCATCATAGTGCTTTTACCAATGCATAAAATGCATGGAGAAGTCATTTCGAATGACTGGTCCTCAGTGTTGTGAGAACGATGACTGGTTAAAATTTTTGGTGGTTTCTTGTTCAGTCCATAGGCCTACATCATGTGGCAAACCGGTGAGCATGTGGCTCTATTAGTATAGGAGATACCTGAAAACATATCACACTTTTCATCATAGTGCTTTTACCAATGCATAAAATGCATGGAGAAGTCATTTCGAATGACTGGTCCTCAGTGTTGTGAGAACGA
This sequence comes from Ranitomeya imitator, assembly GCF_032444005.1. NCBI lineage: Eukaryota > Metazoa > Chordata > Amphibia > Anura > Dendrobatidae > Ranitomeya > Ranitomeya imitator. Next base: position 89,637 of record NW_027194191.1, read on the forward strand.
TGACTGGTTAAAATTTTTGGTGGTTTCTTGTTCAGTCCATAGGCCTACATCATGTGGCAAACCGGTGAGCATGTGGCTCTATTAGTATAGGAGATACCTGAAAACATATCACACTTTTCATCATAGTGCTTTTACCAATGCATAAAATGCATGGAGAAGTCATTTCGAATGACTGGTCCTCAGTGTTGTGAGAACGATGACTGGTTAAAATTTTTGGTGGTTTCTTGTTCAGTCCACAGGCCTACATCATGTGGCAAACCGGTGAGCATGTGGCTCTATTAGTATAGGAGATACCTGAAAACATATCACACTTTTCATCATAGTGCTTTTACCAATGCATAAAATGCATGGAGAAGTCATTTCGAATGACTGGTCCTCAGTGTTCTGAGAACGATGACTGGTTAAAATTTTTGGTGGTTTCTTGTTCAGTCCATAGGCCTACATCATGTGGCAAACCGGTGAGCATGTGGCTCTATTAGTATAGGAGATACCTGAAAACATATCACACTTTTCATCATAGTGCTTTTACCAATGCATAAAATGCATGGAGAAGTCATTTCGGATGACTGGTCCTCAGTGTTGTGAGAACGATGACTGGTTAAAATTTTTGGTGGTTTCTTGTTCAGTCCATAGGCCTACATCATGTGGCAAACCGGTGAGCATGTGGCTCTATTAGTATAGGAGATACCTGAAAACATATTACACTTTTCATCATAGTGCTTTTACCAATGCATAAAATGCATGGAGAAGTCATTTCGAATGACTGGTCCTCAGAGTTGTGAGAACGATGACTGGTTAAAATTTTTGGTGGTTTCTTGTTCAGTCCATAGGCCTACATCATGTGGCAAACCGGTGAGCATGTGGCTCGATTAGTATAGGAGATACCTGAAAACATATCACACTTTTCATCATAGTGCTTTTACCAATGCATAAAATGCATGGAGAAGTCATTTCGAATGACTGGTCCTCAGTGTTGTGAGAACGATGACTGGTTAAAATTTTTGGTGGTTTCTTGTTCAGTCCATAGGCCTACATCATGTGGCAAACCGGTGAGCATGTGGCTCTATTAGTATAGGAGATACCTGAAAACATATCACACTTTTCATCATAGTGCTTTTACCAATGCATAAAATGCATGGAGAAGTCATTTCGAATGACTGGTCCTCAGTGTTGTGAGAACGATGACTGGTTAAAATTTTTGGTGGTTTCTTGTTCAGTCCATAGGCCTACATCATGTGGCAAACCGGTGAGCATGTGGCTCTATTAGTATAGGAGATACCTGAAAACATATTACACTTTTCATCATAGTGCTTTTACCAATGCATAAAATGCATGGAGAAGTCATTTCGAATGACTGGTCCTCAGTGTTGTGAGAACGATGACTGGTTAAAATTTTTGGTGGTTTCTTGTTCAGTCCATAGGCCTACATCATGTGGCAAACCGGTGAGCATGTGGCTCTATTAGTATAGGAGATACCTGAAAACATATCACACTTTTCATCATAGTGCTTTTACCAATGCATAAAATGCATGGAGAAGTCATTTCGAATGACTGGTCCTCAGTGTTGTGAGAACGATGACTGGTTAAAATTTTTGGTGGTTTCTTGTTCAGTCCATAGGCCTACATCATGTGGCAAACCGGTGAGCATGTGGCTCTATTAGTATAGGAGATACCTTAAAACATATCACACTTTTCATCATAGTGCTTTTACCAATGCATAAAATGCATGGAGAAGTCATTTCGAATGACTGGTCCTCAGTGTTGTGAGAACGATGACTGGTTAAAATTTTTGGTGGTTTCTTGTTCAGTCCATAGGCCTACATCATGTGGCAAACCGGTGAGCATGTGGCTCTATTAGTATAGGAGATACCTGAAAACATATCACACTTTTCATCATAGTGCTTTTACCAATGCATAAAATGCATGGAGAAGTCATTTCGAATGACTGGTCCTCAGTTTTGTGAGGACGATGACTGGTTAAAATTTTTGGTGGTTTCTTGTTCAGTCCATAGGCCTACATCATGTGGCAAACCGGTGAGCATGTGGCTCTATTAGTATAGGAGATACCTGAAAACATATCACACTTTTCATCATAGTGCTTTTACCAATGCATAAAATGCATGGAGAAGTCATTTCGAATGACTGGTCCTCAGTGTTGTGAGAACGATGACTGGTTAAAATTTTTGGTGGTTTCTTGTTCAGTCCATAGGCCTACATCATGTGGCAAACCGGTGAGCATGTGGCTCTATTAGTATAGGAGATACCTGAAAACATATCACACTTTTCATCATAGTGCTTTTACCAATGCATAAAATGCATGGAGAAGTCATTTCGAATGACTGGTCCTCAGTGTTGTGAGAACGATGACTGGTTAAAATTTTTGGTGGTTTCTTGTTCAGTCCACAGGCCTACATCATGTGGCAAACCGGTGAGCATGTGGCTCTATTAGTATAGGAGATACCTGAAAACATATCACACTTTTCATCATAGTGCTTTTACCAATGCATAAAATGCATGGAGAAGTCATTTCGAATGACTGGTCCTCAGTGTTCTGAGAACGATGACTGGTTAAAATTTTTGGTGGTTTCTTGTTCAGTCCATAGGCCTACATCATGTGGCAAACCGGTGAGCATGTGGCTCTATTAGTATAGGAGATACCTGAAAACATATCACACTTTTCATCATAGTGCTTTTACCAATGCATAAAATGCATGGAGAAGTCATTTCGGATGACTGGTCCTCAGTGTTGTGAGAACGATGACTGGTTAAAATTTTTGGTGGTTTCTTGTTCAGTCCATAGGCCTACATCATGTGGCAAACCGGTGAGCATGTGGCTCTATTAGTATAGGAGATACCTGAAAACATATTACACTTTTCATCATAGTGCTTTTACCAATGCATAAAATGCATGGAGAAGTCATTTCGAATGACTGGTCCTCAGAGTTGTGAGAACGATGACTGGTTAAAATTTTTGGTGGTTTCTTGTTCAGTCCATAGGCCTACATCATGTGGCAAACCGGTGAGCATGTGGCTCGATTAGTATAGGAGATACCTGAAAACATATCACACTTTTCATCATAGTGCTTTTACCAATGCATAAAATGCATGGAGAAGTCATTTCGAATGACTGGTCCTCAGTGTTGTGAGAACGATGACTGGTTAAAATTTTTGGTGGTTTCTTGTTCAGTCCATAGGCCTACATCATGTGGCAAACCGGTGAGCATGTGGCTCTATTAGTATAGGAGATACCTGAAAACATATCACACTTTTCATCATAGTGCTTTTACCAATGCATAAAATGCATGGAGAAGTCATTTCGAATGACTGGTCCTCAGTGTTGTGAGAACGATGACTGGTTAAAATTTTTGGTGGTTTCTTGTTCAGTCCATAGGCCTACATCATGTGGCAAACCGGTGAGCATGTGGCTCTATTAGTATAGGAGATACCTAAAAACATATCACACTTTTCATCATAGTGCTTTTACCAATGCATAAAATGCATGGAGAAGTCATTTCGAATGACTGGTCCTCAGTGTTGTGAGGACGATGACTGGTTAAAATTTTTGGTGGTTTCTTGTTCAGTCCATAGGCCTACATCATGTGGCAAACCGGTGAGCATGTGGCTCTATTAGTATAGGAGATACCTGAAAACATATCACACTTTTCATCATAGTGCTTTTACCAATGCATAAAATGCATGGAGAAGTCATTTCGAATGACTGGTCCTCAGTGTTGTGAGAACGATGACTGGTTAAAATTTTTGGTGGTTTCTTGTTCAGTCCATAGGCCTACATCATGTGGCAAACCGGTGAGCATGTGGCTCTATTAGTATAGGAGATACCTGAAAACATATCACACTTTTCATCATAGTGCTTTTACCAATGCATAAAATGCATGGAGAAGTCATTTCGAATGACTGGTCCTCAGTGTTGTGAGAACGATGACTGGTTAAAATTTTTGGTGGTTTCTTGTTCAGTCCATAGGCCTACATCATGTGGCAAACCGGTGAGCATGTGGCTCTATTAGTATAGGAGATACCTGAAAACATATCACACTTTTCATCATAGTGCTTTTACCAATGCATAAAATGCATGGAGAAGTCATTTCGAATGACTGGTCCTCAGTGTTGTGAGAACGATGACTGGTTAAAATTTTTGGTGGTTTCTTGTTCAGTCCACAGGCCTACATCATGTGGCAAACCGGTGAGCATGTGGCTCTATTAGTATAGGAGATACCTGAAAACATATCACACTTTTCATCATAGTGCTTTTACCAATGCATAAAATGCATGGAGAAGTCATTTCGAATGACTGGTCCTCAGTGTTCTGAGAACGATGACTGGTTAAAATTTTTGGTGGTTTCTTGTTCAGTCCATAGGCCTACATCATGTGGCAAACCGGTGAGCATGTGGCTCTATTAGTATAGGAGATACCTGAAAACATATCACACTTTTCATCATAGTGCTTTTACCAATGCATAAAATGCATGGAGAAGTCATTTCGGATGACTGGTCCTCAGTGTTGTGAGAACGATGACTGGTTAAAATTTTTGGTGGTTTCTTGTTCAGTCCATAGGCCTACATCATGTGGCAAACCGGTGAGCATGTGGCTCTATTAGTATAGGAGATACCTGAAAACATATTACACTTTTCATCATAGTGCTTTTACCAATGCATAAAATGCATGGAGAAGTCATTTCGAATGACTGGTCCTCAGAGTTGTGAGAACGATGACTAGTTAAAATTTTTGGTGGTTTCTTGTTCAGTCCATAGGCCTACATCATGTGGCAAACCGGTGAGCATGTGGCTCGATTAGTATAGGAGATACCTGAAAACATATCACACTTTTCATCATAGTGCTTTTACCAATGCATAAAATGCATGGAGAAGTCATTTCGAATGACTGGTCCTCAGTGTTGTGAGAACGATGACTGGTTAAAATTTTTGGTGGTTTCTTGTTCAGTCCATAGGCCTACATCATGTGGCAAACCGGTGAGCATGTGGCTCTATTAGTATAGGAGATACCTGAAAACATATCACACTTTTCATCATAGTGCTTTTACCAATGCATAAAATGCATGGAGAAGTCATTTCGAATGACTGGTCCTCAGTGTTGTGAGAACGATGACTGGTTAAAATTTTTGGTGGTTTCTTGTTCAGTCCATAGGCCTACATCATGTGGCAAACCGGTGAGCATGTGGCTCTATTAGTATAGGAGATACCTAAAAACATATCACACTTTTCATCATAGTGCTTTTACCAATGCATAAAATGCATGGAGAAGTCATTTCGAATGACTGGTCCTCAGTGTTGTGAGGACGATGACTGGTTAAAATTTTTGGTGGTTTCTTGTTCAGTCCATAGGCCTACATCATGTGGCAAACCGGTGAGCATGTGGCTCTATTAGTATAGGAGATACCTGAAAACATATCACACTTTTCATCATAGTGCTTTTACCAATGCATAAAATGCATGGAGAAGTCATTTCGAATGACTGGTCCTCAGTGTTGTGAGAACGATGACTGGTTAAAATTTTTGGTGGTTTCTTGTTCAGTCCATAGGCCTACATCATGTGGCAAACCGGTGAGCATGTGGCTCTATTAGTATAGGAGATACCTGAAAACATATCACACTTTTCATCATAGTGCTTTTACCAATGCATAAAATGCATGGAGAAGTCATTTCGAATGACTGGTCCTCAGTGTTGTGAGAACGATGACTGGTTAAAATTTTTGGTGGTTTCTTGTTCAGTCCATAGGCCTACATCATGTGGCAAACCGGTGAGCATGTGGCTCTATTAGTATAGGAGATACCTGAAAACATATCACACTTTTCATCATAGTGCTTTTACCAATGCATAAAATGCATGGAGAAGTCATTTCGAATGACTGGTCCTCAGTGTTGTGAGAACGATGACTGGTTAAAATTTTTGGTGGTTTCTTGTTCAGTCCATAGGCCTACATCATATGGCAAACCAGTGAGCATGTGGCTCTATTAGTATAGGAGATACCTGAAAACATATCACACTTTTCATCATAGTGCTTTTACCAATGCATAAAATGCATGGAGAAGTCATTTTGAATGACTGGTCCTCAGTGTTGTGAGAACGATGACTGGTTAAAATTTTTGGTGGTTTCTTGTTCAGTCCATAGGCCTACATCATGTGGCAAACCGGTGAGCATGTGGCTCTATTAGTATAGGAGATACCTGAAAACATATCACACTTTTCATCATAGTGCTTTTACCAATGCATAAAATGCATGGAGAAGTCATTTTGAATGACTGGTCCTCAGTGTTGTGAGAACGATGACTGGTTAAAATTTTTGGTGGTTTCTTGTTCAGTCCATAGGCCTACATCATGTGGCAAACCGGTGAGCATGTGGCTCTATTAGTATAGGAGATACCTGAAAACATATCACACTTTTCATCATAGTGCTTTTACCAATGCATAAAATGCATGGAGAAGTCATTTCGAATGACTGGTCCTCAGTGTTGTGAGAACGATGACTGGTTAAAATTTTTGGTGGTTTCTTGTTCAGTCCATAGGCCTACATCATGTGGCAAACCGGTGAGCATATGGCTCTATTAGTATAGGAGATACCTGAAAACATATCACACTTTTCATCATAGTGCTTTTACCAATGCATAAAATGCATGGAGAAGTCATTTCGAATGACTGGTCCTCAGTGTTGTGAGAACGATGACTGGTTAAAATTTTTGGTGGTTTCTTGTTCAGTCCATAGGCCCACATCATGTGACAAACCGGTGAGCATGTGGCTCTATTAGTATAGGAGATACCTGAAAACATATCACACTTTTCATCATAGTGCTTTTACCAATGCATAAAATGCATGGAGAAGTCATTTCGAATGACTGGTCCTCAGTGTTGTGAGAACGATGACTGGTTAAAATTTTTGGTGGTTTCTTGTTCAGTCCATAGGCCTACATCATGTGGCAAACCGGTGAGCATGTGGCTCTATTAGTATAGGAGATACCTGAAAACATATCACACTTTTCATCATAGTGCTTTTACCAATGCATAAAATGCATGGAGAAGTCATTTCGAATGACTGGTCCTCAGTGTTGTGAGAACGATGACTGGTTAAAATTTTTGGTGGTTTCTTGTTCAGTCCATAGGCCCACATCATGTGGCAAACCGTTGAGCATGTGGCTCTATTAGTATAGGAGATACCTGAAAACATATCACACTTTTCATCATAGTGCTTTTACCAATGCATAAAATGCATGGAGAAGTCATTTCGAATGACTGGTCCTCAGTGTTGTGAGAACAATGACTGGTTAAAATTTTTGGTGGTTTCTTGTTCAGTCCATAGGCCTACATCATGTGGCAAACCGGTGAGCATGTGGCTCTATTAGTATAGGAGATACCTGAAAACATATCACACTTTTCATCATAGTGCTTTTACCAATGCATAAAATGCATGGAGAAGTCATTTCGAATGACTGGTCCTCAGTGTTGTGAGAACGATGACTGGTTAAAATTTTTGGTGGTTTCTTGTTCAGTCCATAGGCCTACATCATGTGGCAAACCGGTGAGCATATGGCTCTATTAGTATAGGAGATACCTGAAAACATATCACACTTTTCATCATAGTGCTTTTACCAATGCATAAAATGCATGGAGAAGTCATTTCGAATGACTGGTCCTCAGTGTTGTGAGAACGATGACTGGTTAAAATTTTTGGTGGTTTCTTGTTCAGTCCATAGGCCTACATCATGTGACAAACCGGTGAGCATGTGGCTCTATTAGTATAGGAGATACCTGAAAACATATCACACTTTTCATCATAGTGCTTTTACCAATGCATAAAATGCATGGAGAAGTCATTTCGAATGACTGGTCCTCAGTGTTGTGAGAACGATGACTGGTTAAAATTTTTGGTGGTTTCTTGTTCAGTCCATAGGCCTACATCATGTGGCAAACCGGTGAGCATGTGGCTCTATTAGTATAGGAGATACCTGAAAACATATCACACTTTTCATCATAGTGCTTTTACCAATGCATAAAATGCATGGAGAAGTCATTTCGAATGACTGGTCCTCAGTGTTGTGAGAACAATGACTGGTTAAAATTTTTGGTGGTTTCTTGTTCAGTCCATAGGCCTACATCATGTGGCAAACCGGTGAGCATGTGGCTCTATTAGTATAGGAGATACCTGAAAACATATCACACTTTTCATCATAGTGCTTTTACCAATGCATAAAATGCATGGAGAAGTCTTTTCGAATGACTGGTCCTCAGTGTTGTGAGAACGATGACTGGTTAAAATTTTTGGTGGTTTCTTGTTCAGTCCATAGGCCTACATCATGTGGCAAACCGGTGAGCATATGGCTCTATTAGTATAGGAGATACCTGAAAACATATCACACTTTTCATCATAGTGCTTTTACCAATGCATAAAATGCATGGAGAAGTCATTTCGAATGACTGGTCCTCAGTGTTGTGAGAACGATGACTGGTTAAAATTTTTGGTGGTTTCTTGTTCAGTCCATAGGCCTACATCATGTGACAAACCGGTGAGCATGTGGCTCTATTAGTATAGGAGATACCTGAAAACATATCACACTTTTCATCATAGTGCTTTTACCAATGCATAAAATGCATGGAGAAGTCATTTCGAATGACTGGTCCTCAGTGTTGTGAGAACGATGACTGGTTAAAATTTTTGGTGGTTTCTTGTTCAGTCCATAGGCCTACATCATGTGGCAAACCGGTGAGCATATGGCTCTATTAGTATAGGAGATACCTGAAAACATATCACACTTTTCATCATAGTGCTTTTACCAATGCATAAAATGCATGGAGAAGTCATTTCGAATGACTGGTCCTCAGTGTTGTGAGAACGATGACTGGTTAAAATTTTTGGTGGTTTCTTGTTCAGTCCATAGGCCTACATCATGTGACAAACCGGTGAGCATGTGGCTCTATTAGTATAGGAGATACCTGAAAACATATCACACTTTTCATCATAGTGCTTTTACCAATGCATAAAATGCATGGAGAAGTCATTTCGAATGACTGGTCCTCAGTGTTGTGAGAACGATGACTGGTTAAAATTTTTGGTGGTTTCTTGTTCAGTCCATAGGCCTACATTATGTGGCAAACCGGTGAGCATGTGGCTCTATTAGTATAGGAGATACCTGAAAACATATCACACTTTTCATCATAGTGCTTTTACCAATGCATAAAATGCATGGAGAAGTCATTTCGAATGACTGGTCCTCAGTGTTGTGAGAACAATGACTGGTTAAAATTTTTGGTGGTTTCTTGTTCAGTCCATAGGCCTACATCATGTGGCAAACCGGTGAGCATGTGGCTCTATTAGTATAGGAGATACCTGAAAACATATCACACTTTTCATCATAGTGCTTTTACCAATGCATAAAATGCATGGAGAAGTCATTTCGAATGACTGGTCCTCAGTGTTGTGAGAACGATGACTGGTTAAAATTTTTGGTGGTTTCTTGTTCAGTCCATAGGCCTACATCATGTGACAAACCGGTGAGCATGTGGCTCTATTAGTATAGGAGATACCTGAAAACATATCACACTTTTCATCATAGTGCTTTTACCAATGCATAAAATGCATGGAGAAGTCATTTCGAATGACTGGTCCTCAGTGTTGTGAGAACGATGACTGGTTAAAATTTTTGGTGGTTTCTTGTTCAGTCCATAGGCCTACATCATGTGGCAAACCGGTGAGCATATGGCTCTATTAGTATAGGAGATACCTGAAAACATATCACACTTTTCATCATAGTGCTTTTACCAATGCATAAAATGCATGGAGAAGTCATTTCGAATGACTGGTCCTCAGTGTTGTGAGAACGATGACTGGTTAAAATTTTTGGTGGTTTCTTGTTCAGTCCATAGGCCTACATCATGTGACAAACCGGTGAGCATGTGGCTCTATTAGTATAGGAGATACCTGAAAACATATCACACTTTTCATCATAGTGCTTTTACCAATGCATAAAATGCATGGAGAAGTCATTTCGAATGACTGGTCCTCAGTGTTGTGAGAACGATGACTGGTTAAAATTTTTGGTGGTTTCTTGTTCAGTCCATAGGCCTACATTATGTGGCAAACCGGTGAGCATGTGGCTCTATTAGTATAGGAGATACCTGAAAACATATCACACTTTTCATCATAGTGCTTTTACCAATGCATAAAATGCATGGAGAAGTCATTTCGAATGACTGGTCCTCAGTGTTCTGAGAACGATGACTGGTTAAAATTTTTGGTGGTTTCTTGTTCAGTCCATAGGCCTACATCATGTGGCAAACCGGTGAGCATGTGGCTCTATTAGTATAGGAGATACCTGAAAACATATCACACTTTTCATCATAGTGCTTTTACCAATGCATAAAATGCATGGAGAAGTCATTTCGGATGACTGGTCCTCAGTGTTGTGAGAACGATGACTGGTTAAAATTTTTGGTGGTTTCTTGTTCAGTCCATAGGCCTACATCATGTGGCAAACCGGTGAGCATGTGGCTCTATTAGTATAGGAGATACCTGAAAACATATTACACTTTTCATCATAGTGCTTTTACCAATGCATAAAATGCATGGAGAAGTCATTTCGAATGACTGGTCCTCAGAGTTGTGAGAACGATGACTAGTTAAAATTTTTGGTGGTTTCTTGTTCAGTCCATAGGCCTACATCATGTGGCAAACCGGTGAGCATGTGGCTCGATTAGTATAGGAGATACCTGAAAACATATCACACTTTTCATCATAGTGCTTTTACCAATGCATAAAATGCATGGAGAAGTCATTTCGAATGACTGGTCCTCAGTGTTGTGAGAACGATGACTGGTTAAAATTTTTGGTGGTTTCTTGTTCAGTCCATAGGCCTACATCATGTGGCAAACCGGTGAGCATGTGGCTCTATTAGTATAGGAGATACCTGAAAACATATCACACTTTTCATCATAGTGCTTTTACCAATGCATAAAATGCATGGAGAAGTCATTTCGAATGACTGGTCCTCAGTGTTGTGAGAACGATGACTGGTTAAAATTTTTGGTGGTTTCTTGTTCAGTCCATAGGCCTACATCATGTGGCAAACCGGTGAGCATGTGGCTCTATTAGTATAGGAGATACCTAAAAACATATCACACTTTTCATCATAGTGCTTTTACCAATGCATAAAATGCATGGAGAAGTCATTTCGAATGACTGGTCCTCAGTGTTGTGAGGACGATGACTGGTTAAAATTTTTGGTGGTTTCTTGTTCAGTCCATAGGCCTACATCATGTGGCAAACCGGTGAGCATGTGGCTCTATTAGTATAGGAGATACCTGAAAACATATCACACTTTTCATCATAGTGCTTTTACCAATGCATAAAATGCATGGAGAAGTCATTTCGAATGACTGGTCCTCAGTGTTGTGAGAACGATGACTGGTTAAAATTTTTGGTGGTTTCTTGTTCAGTCCATAGGCCTACATCATGTGGCAAACCGGTGAGCATGTGGCTCTATTAGTATAGGAGATACCTGAAAACATATCACACTTTTCATCATAGTGCTTTTACCAATGCATAAAATGCATGGAGAAGTCATTTCGAATGACTGGTCCTCAGTGTTGTGAGAACGATGACTGGTTAAAATTTTTGGTGGTTTCTTGTTCAGTCCATAGGCCTACATCATGTGGCAAACCGGTGAGCATGTGGCTCTATTAGTATAGGAGATACCTGAAAACATATCACACTTTTCATCATAGTGCTTTTACCAATGCATAAAATGCATGGAGAAGTCATTTCGAATGACTGGTCCTCAGTGTTGTGAGAACGATGACTGGTTAAAATTTTTGGTGGTTTCTTGTTCAGTCCATAGGCCTACATCATATGGCAAACCAGTGAGCATGTGGCTCTATTAGTATAGGAGATACCTGAAAACATATCACACTTTTCATCATAGTGCTTTTACCAATGCATAAAATGCATGGAGAAGTCATTTTGAATGACTGGTCCTCAGTGTTGTGAGAACGATGACTGGTTAAAATTTTTGGTGGTTTCTTGTTCAGTCCATAGGCCTACATCATGTGGCAAACCGGTGAGCATGTGGCTCTATTAGTATAGGAGATACCTGAAAACATATCACACTTTTCATCATAGTGCTTTTACCAATGCATAAAATGCATGGAGAAGTCATTTTGAATGACTGGTCCTCAGTGTTGTGAGAACGATGACTGGTTAAAATTTTTGGTGGTTTCTTGTTCAGTCCATAGTCCTACATCATGTGGCAAACCGGTGAGCATGTGGCTCTATTAGTATAGGAGATACCTGAAAACATATCACACTTTTCATCATAGTGCTTTTACCAATGCATAAAATGCATGGAGAAGTCATTTCGAATGACTGGTCCTCAGTGTTGTGAGAACGATGACTGGTTAAAATTTTTGGTGGTTTCTTGTTCAGTCCATAGGCCTACATCATGTGGCAAACCGGTGAGCATATGGCTCTATTAGTATAGGAGATACCTGAAAACATATCACACTTTTCATCATAGTGCTTTTACCAATGCATAAAATGCATGGAGAAGTCATTTCGAATGACTGGTCCTCAGTGTTGTGAGAACGATGACTGGTTAAAATTTTTGGTGGTTTCTTGTTCAGTCCATAGGCCCACATCATGTGACAAACCGGTGAGCATGTGGCTCTATTAGTATAGGAGATACCTGAAAACATATCACACTTTTCATCATAGTGCTTTTACCAATGCATAAAATGCATGGAGAAGTCATTTCGAATGACTGGTCCTCAGTGTTGTGAGAACGATGACTGGTTAAAATTTTTGGTGGTTTCTTGTTCAGTCCATAGGCCTACATCATGTGGCAAACCGGTGAGCATGTGGCTCTATTAGTATAGGAGATACCTGAAAACATATCACACTTTTCATCATAGTGCTTTTACCAATGCATAAAATGCATGGAGAAGTCATTTCGAATGACTGGTCCTCAGTGTTGTGAGAACGATGACTGGTTAAAATTTTTGGTGGTTTCTTGTTCAGTCCATAGGCCCACATCATGTGGCAAACCGTTGAGCATGTGGCTCTATTAGTATAGGAGATACCTGAAAACATATCACACTTTTCATCATAGTGCTTTTACCAATGCATAAAATGCATGGAGAAGTCATTTCGAATGACTGGTCCTCAGTGTTGTGAGAACAATGACTGGTTAAAATTTTTGGTGGTTTCTTGTTCAGTCCATAGGCCTACATCATGTGGCAAACCGGTGAGCATGTGGCTCTATTAGTATAGGAGATACCTGAAAACATATCACACTTTTCATCATAGTGCTTTTACCAATGCATAAAATGCATGGAGAAGTCATTTCGAATGACTGGTCCTCAGTGTTGTGAGAACGATGACTGGTTAAAATTTTTGGTGGTTTCTTGTTCAGTCCATAGGCCTACATCATGTGGCAAACCGGTGAGCATATGGCTCTATTAGTATAGGAGATACCTGAAAACATATCACACTTTTCATCATAGTGCTTTTACCAATGCATAAAATGCATGGAGAAGTCATTTCGAATGACTGGTCCTCAGTGTTGTGAGAACGATGACTGGTTAAAATTTTTGGTGGTTTCTTGTTCAGTCCATAGGCCTACATCATGTGACAAACCGGTGAGCATGTGGCTCTATTAGTATAGGAGATACCTGAAAACATATCACACTTTTCATCATAGTGCTTTTACCAATGCATAAAATGCATGGAGAAGTCATTTCGAATGACTGGTCCTCAGTGTTGTGAGAACGATGACTGGTTAAAATTTTTGGTGGTTTCTTGTTCAGTCCATAGGCCTACATCATGTGGCAAACCGGTGAGCATGTGGCTCTATTAGTATAGGAGATACCTGAAAACATATCACACTTTTCATCATAGTGCTTTTACCAATGCATAAAATGCATGGAGAAGTCATTTCGAATGACTGGTCCTCAGTGTTGTGAGAACAATGACTGGTTAAAATTTTTGGTGGTTTCTTGTTCAGTCCATAGGCCTACATCATGTGGCAAACCGGTGAGCATGTGGCTCTATTAGTATAGGAGATACCTGAAAACATATCACACTTTTCATCATAGTGCTTTTACCAATGCATAAAATGCATGGAGAAGTCTTTTCGAATGACTGGTCCTCAGTGTTGTGAGAACGATGACTGGTTAAAATTTTTGGTGGTTTCTTGTTCAGTCCATAGGCCTACATCATGTGGCAAACCGGTGAGCATATGGCTCTATTAGTATAGGAGATACCTGAAAACATATCACACTTTTCATCATAGTGCTTTTACCAATGCATAAAATGCATGGAGAAGTCATTTCGAATGACTGGTCCTCAGTGTTGTGAGAACGATGACTGGTTAAAATTTTTGGTGGTTTCTTGTTCAGTCCATAGGCCTACATCATGTGACAAACCGGTGAGCATGTGGCTCTATTAGTATAGGAGATACCTGAAAACATATCACACTTTTCATCATAGTGCTTTTACCAATGCATAAAATGCATGGAGAAGTCATTTCGAATGACTGGTCCTCAGTGTTGTGAGAACGATGACTGGTTAAAATTTTTGGTGGTTTCTTGTTCAGTCCATAGGCCTACATCATGTGGCAAACCGGTGAGCATATGGCTCTATTAGTATAGGAGATACCTGAAAACATATCACACTTTTCATCATAGTGCTTTTACCAATGCATAAAATGCATGGAGAAGTCATTTCGAATGACTGGTCCTCAGTGTTGTGAGAACGATGACTGGTTAAAATTTTTGGTGGTTTCTTGTTCAGTCCATAGGCCTACATCATGTGACAAACCGGTGAGCATGTGGCTCTATTAGTATAGGAGATACCTGAAAACATATCACACTTTTCATCATAGTGCTTTTACCAATGCATAAAATGCATGGAGAAGTCATTTCGAATGACTGGTCCTCAGTGTTGTGAGAACGATGACTGGTTAAAATTTTTGGTGGTTTCTTGTTCAGTCCATAGGCCTACATTATGTGGCAAACCGGTGAGCATGTGGCTCTATTAGTATAGGAGATACCTGAAAACATATCACACTTTTCATCATAGTGCTTTTACCAATGCATAAAATGCATGGAGAAGTCATTTCGAATGACTGGTCCTCAGTGTTGTGAGAACAATGACTGGTTAAAATTTTTGGTGGTTTCTTGTTCAGTCCATAGGCCTACATCATGTGGCAAACCGGTGAGCATGTGGCTCTATTAGTATAGGAGATACCTGAAAACATATCACACTTTTCATCATAGTGCTTTTACCAATGCATAAAATGCATGGAGAAGTCATTTCGAATGACTGGTCCTCAGTGTTGTGAGAACGATGACTGGTTAAAATTTTTGGTGGTTTCTTGTTCAGTCCATAGGCCTACATCATGTGACAAACCGGTGAGCATGTGGCTCTATTAGTATAGGAGATACCTGAAAACATATCACACTTTTCATCATAGTGCTTTTACCAATGCATAAAATGCATGGAGAAGTCATTTCGAATGACTGGTCCTCAGTGTTGTGAGAACGATGACTGGTTAAAATTTTTGGTGGTTTCTTGTTCAGTCCATAGGCCTACATCATGTGGCAAACCGGTGAGCATATGGCTCTATTAGTATAGGAGATACCTGAAAACATATCACACTTTTCATCATAGTGCTTTTACCAATGCATAAAATGCATGGAGAAGTCATTTCGAATGACTGGTCCTCAGTGTTGTGAGAACGATGACTGGTTAAAATTTTTGGTGGTTTCTTGTTCAGTCCATAGGCCTACATCATGTGACAAACCGGTGAGCATGTGGCTCTATTAGTATAGGAGATACCTGAAAACATATCACACTTTTCATCATAGTGCTTTTACCAATGCATAAAATGCATGGAGAAGTCATTTCGAATGACTGGTCCTCAGTGTTGTGAGAACGATGACTGGTTAAAATTTTTGGTGGTTTCTTGTTCAGTCCATAGGCCTACATTATGTGGCAAACCGGTGAGCATGTGGCTCTATTAGTATAGGAGATACCTGAAAACATATCACACTTTTCATCATAGTGCTTTTACCAATGCATAAAATGCATGGAGAAGTCATTTCGAATGACTGGTCCTCAGTGTTGTGAGAACAATGACTGGTTAAAATTTGTGGTGGTTTCTTGTTCAGTCCATAGGCCTACATCATGTGGCAAACCGGTGAGCATGTGGCTCTATTAGTATAGGAGATACCTGAAAACATATCACACTTTTCATCATAGTGCTTTTACCAATGCATAAAATGCATGGAGAAGTCATTTCGAATGACTGGTCCTCAGTGTTGTGAGAACGATGACTGGTTAAAATTTTTGGTGGTTTCTTGTTCAGTCCATAGGTCTACATCATGTGGCAAACCGGTGAGCATATGGCTCTATTAGTATAGGAGATACCTGAAAACATATCACACTTTTCATCATAGTGCTTTTACCAATGCATAAAATGCATGGAGAAGTCATTTCGAATGACTGGTCCTCAGTGTTGTGAGAACGATGACTGGTTAAAATTTTTGGTGGTTTCTTGTTCAGTCCATAGGCCTACATCATGTGACAAACCGGTGAGCATGTGGCTCTATTAGTATAGGAGATACCTGAAAACATATCACACTTTTCATCATAGTGCTTTTACCAATGCATAAAATGCATGGAGAAGTCATTTCGAATGACTGGTCCTCAGTGTTGTGAGAACGATGACTGGTTAAAATTTTTGGTGGTTTCATGTTCAGTCCATAGGCCTACATCATGTGGCAAACCGGTGAGCATGTGGCTCTATTAGTATAGGAGATACCTGAAAACATATCACACTTTTCATCATAGTGCTTTTACCAATGCATAAAATGCATGGAGAAGTCATTTCGAATGACTGGTCCTTAGTGTTGTGAGAACGATGACTGGTTAAAATTTTTGGTGGTTTCTTGTTCAGTCCATAGGCCTACATCATGTGGCAAACCGGTGAGCATGTGGCTCTATTAGTATAGAAAATACCTGAAAACATATCACACTTTTCATCATAGTGCTTTTACCAATGCATAAAATGCATGGAGTGGTCATTTCGAATGACTGGTCCTCAGTGTTGTGAGAACGATGACTGGTTAAAATTTTTGGTGGTTTCTTGTTCAGTCCATAGGCCTACATCATGTGGCAAACCGGTGAGCATGTGGCTCTATTAGTATAGGAGATACCTGAAAACATATCACACTTTTCATCATAGTGCTTTTACCAATGCATAAAATGCATGGAGAGGTCATTTCGAATGACTGGTCCTCAGTGTTGTGAGAACGATGACTGGTTAAAATTTTTGGTGGTTTCTTGTTCAGTCCATAGGCCTACATCATGTGGCAAACCGGTGAGCATGTGGCTCTATTAGTATAGGAGATACCTGAAAACATATTACACTTTTCATCATAGTGCTTTTACCAATGCATAAAATGCATGGAGAAGTCATTTCGAATGACTGGTCCTCAGTGTTGTGAGAACGATGAGTGGTTAAAATTTTTGGTGGTTTCTTGTTCAGTCCATAGGCCTACAGCATGTGGCAAACCGGTGAGCATGTGGCTCTATTAGTATAGGAGATACCTGAAAACATATCACACTTTTCATCATAGTGCTTTTACCAATGCATAAAATGCATGGAGAAGTCATTTCGAATGACTGGTCCTCAGTGTTGTGAGAACGATGACTGGTTAAAATTTTTGGTGGTTTCTTGTTCAGTCCATAGGCCTACAGCATGTGGCAAACCGGTGAGCATGTGGCTCTATTAGTATAGGAGATACTTGAAAACATATCACACTTTTCATCATAGTGCTTTTACCAATGCATAAAATGCATGGAGAAGTCATTTCGGATGACTGGTCCTCAGTGTTGTGAGAACGATGACTGGTTAAAATTTTTGGTGGTTTCTTGTTCAGTCCATAGGCCTACATCATGTGGCAAACCGGTGAGCATGTGGCTCTATTAGTATAGGAGATACCTGAAAACATATTACACTTTTCATCATAGTGCTTTTACCAATGCATAAAATGCATGGAGAAGTCATTTCGAATGACTGGTCCTCAGTGTTGTGAGAACGATGACTGGTTAAAATTTTTGGTGGTTTCTTGTTCAGTCCATAGGCCTACATCATGTGGCAAACCGGTGAGCATGTGGCTCTATTAGTATAGGAGATACCTGAAAACATATCACACTTTTCATCATAGTGCTTTTACCAATGCATAAAATGCATGGAGAAGTCATTTCGAATGACTGGTCCTCAGTGTTGTGAGGACGATGACTGGTTAAAATTTTTGGTGGTTTCTTGTTCAGTCCATAGGCCTACATCATGTGGCAAACCGGTGAGCATGTGGCTCTATTAGTATAGGAGATACCTGAAAACATATCACACTTTTCATCATAGTGCTTTTACCAATGCATAAAATGCATGGAGAAGTCATTTCGAATGACTGGTCCTCAGTGTTGTGAGAACGATGACTGGTTAAAATTTTTGGTGGTTTCTTGTTCAGTCCATAGGCCTACATCATGTGGCAAACCGGTGAGCATGTGGCTCTATTAGTATAGGAGATACCTGAAAACATATCACACTTTTCATCATAGTGCTTTTACCAATGCATAAAATGCATGGAGAAGTCATTTCGAATGACTGGTCCTCAGTGTTGTGAGAACGATGACTGGTTAAAATTTTTGGTGGTTTCTTGTTCAGTCCATAGGCCTACATCATGTGGCAAACCGGTGAGCATGTGGCTCTATTAGTATAGGAGATACCTGAAAACATATCACACTTTTCATCATAGTGCTTTTACCAATGCATAAAATGCATGGAGAAGTCATTTCGAATGACTGGTCCTCAGTGTTCTGAGAACGATGACTGGTTAAAATTTTTGGTGGTTTCTTGTTCAGTCCATAGGCCTACATCATGTGGCAAACCGGTGAGCATGTGGCTCTATTAGTATAGGAGATACCTGAAAACATATCACACTTTTCATCATAGTGCTTTTACCAATGCATAAAATGCATAGAGAAGTCATTTCGGATGACTGGTCCTCAGTGTTGTGAGAACGATGACTGGTTAAAATTTTTGGTGGTTTCTTGTTCAGTCCATAGGCCTACATCATGTGGCAAACCGGTGAGCATGTGGCTCTATTAGTATAGGAGATACCTGAAAACATATTACACTTTTCATCATAGTGCTTTTACCAATGCATAAAATGCATGGAGAAGTCATTTCGAATGACTGGTCCTCAGAGTTGTGAGAACGATGACTGGTTAAAATTTTTGGTGGTTTCTTGTTCAGTCCATAGGCCTACATCATGTGGCAAACCGGTGAGCATGTGGCTCTATTAGTATAGGAGATACCTAAAAACATATCACACTTTTCATCATAGTGCTTTTACCAATGCATAAAATGCATGGAGAAGTCATTTCGAATGACTGGTCCTCAGTGTTGTGAGGACGATGACTGGTTAAAATTTTTGGTGGTTTCTTGTTCAGTCCATAGGCCCACATCATGTGACAAACCGGTGAGCATGTGGCTCTATTAGTATAGGAGATACCTGAAAACATATCACACTTTTCATCATAGTGCTTTTACCAATGCATAAAATGCATGGAGAAGTCATTTCGAATGACTGGTCCTCAGTGTTGTGAGAACGATGACTGGTTAAAATTTGTGGTGGTTTCTTGTTCAGTCCATAGGCCTACATCATGTGGCAAACCGGTGAGCATGTGGCTCTATTAGTATAGGAGATACCTGAAAACATCACACTTTTCATCATAGTGCTTTTACCAATGCATAAAATGCATGGAGAAGTCATTTCGAATGACTGGTCCTCAGTGTTGTGAGAACGATGACTGGTTAAAATTTTTGGTGGTTTCTTGTTCAGTCCATAGGCCCACATCATGTGGCAAACCGGTGAGCATGTGGCTCTATTAGTATAGGAGATACCTGAAAACATATCACACTTTTCATCATAGTGCTTTTACCAATGCATAAAATGCATGGAGAAGTCATTTCGAATGACTGGTCCTCAGTGTTGTGAGAACAATGACTGGTTAAAATTTTTGGTGGTTTCTTGTTCAGTCCATAGGCCTACATCATGTGGCAAACCGGTGAGCATGTGGCTCTATTAGTATAGGAGATACCTGAAAACATATCACACTTTTCATCATAGTGCTTTTACCAATGCATAAAATGCATGGAGAAGTCATTTCGAATGACTGGTCCTCAGTGTTGTGAGAACGATGACTGGTTAAAATTTTTGGTGGTTTCTTGTTCAGTCCATAGGCCTACATCATGTGGCAAACCGGTGAGCATATGGCTCTATTAGTATAGGAGATACCTGAAAACATATCACACTTTTCATCATAGTGCTTTTACCAATGCATAAAATGCATGGAGAAGTCATTTCGAATGACTGGTCCTCAGTGTTGTGAGAACGATGACTGGTTAAAATTTTTGGTGGTTTCTTGTTCAGTCCATAGGCCTACATCATGTGACAAACTGGTGAGCATGTGGCTCTATTAGTATAGGAGATACCTGAAAACATATCACACTTTTCATCATAGTGCTTTTACCAATGCATAAAATGCATGGAGAAGTCATTTCGAATGACTGGTCCTCAGTGTTGTGAGAACGATGACTGGTTAAAATTTTTGGTGGTTTCTTGTTCAGTCCATAGGCCTACATCATGTGGCAAACCGGTGAGCATGTGGCTCTATTAGTATAGGAGATACCTGAAAACATATCACACTTTTCATCATAGTGCTTTTACCAATGCATAAAATGCATGGAGAAGTCATTTCGAATGACTGGTCCTCAGTGTTGTGAGAACAATGACTGGTTAAAATTTTTGGTGGTTTCTTGTTCAGTCCATAGGCCTACATCATGTGGCAAACCGGTGAGCATGTGGCTCTATTAGTATAGGAGATACCTGAAAACATATCACACTTTTCATCATAGTGCTTTTACCAATGCATAAAATGCATGGAGAAGTCATTTCGAATGACTGGTCCTCAGTGTTGTGAGAACGATGACTGGTTAAAATTTTTGGTGGTTTCTTGTTCAGTCCATAGGCCTACATCATGTGGCAAACCGGTGAGCATATGGCTCTATTAGTATAGGAGATACCTGAAAACATATCACACTTTTCATCATAGTGCTTTTACCAATGCATAAAATGCATGGAGAAGTCATTTCGAATGACTGGTCCTCAGTGTTGTGAGAACGATGACTGGTTAAAATTTTTGGTGGTTTCTTGTTCAGTCCATAGGCCTACATCATGTGACAAACCGGTGAGCATGTGGCTCTATTAGTATAGGAGATACCTGAAAACATATCACACTTTTCATCATAGTGCTTTTACCAATGCATAAAATGCATGGAGAAGTCATTTCGAATGACTGGTCCTCAGTGTTGTGAGGACGATGACTGGTTAAAATTTTTGGTGGTTTCTTGTTCAGTCCATAGGCCTACATCATGTGGCAAACCGGTGAGCATGTGGCTCTATTAGTATAGGAGATACCTGAAAACATATCACACTTTTCATCATAGTGCTTTTACCAATGCATAAAATGCATGGAGAAGTCATTTCGAATGACTGGTCCTCAGTGTTGTGAGGACGATGACTGGTTAAAATTTTTGGTGGTTTCTTGTTCAGTCCATAGGCCTACATCATGTGGCAAACCGGTGAGCATGTGGCTCTATTAGTATAGGAGATACCTGAAAACATATCACACTTTTCATCATAGTGCTTTTACCAATGCATAAAATGCATGGAGAAGTCATTTCGAATGACTGGTCCTCAGTGTTGTGAGAACGATGACTGGTTAAAATTTTTGGTGGTTTCTTGTTCAGTCCATAGGCCTACATCATGTGGCAAACCGGTGAGCATGTGGCTCTATTAGTATAGGAGATACCTGAAAACATATCACACTTTTCATCATAGTGCTTTTACCAATGCATAAAATGCATGGAGAAGTCATTTCGAATGACTGGTCCTCAGTGTTGTGAGAACGATGACTGGTTAAAATTTTTGGTGGTTTCTTGTTCAGTCCATAGGCCTACATCATGTGGCAAACCGGTGAGCATGTGGCTCTATTAGTATAGGAGATACCTGAAAACATATCACACTTTTCATCATAGTGCTTTTACCAATGCATAAAATGCATGGAGAAGTCATTTCGAATGACTGGTCCTCAGTGTTGTGAGAACGATGACTGGTTAAAATTTTTGGTGGTTTCTTGTTCAGTCCATAGGCCTACATCATGTGGCAAACCGGTGAGCATGTGGCTCTATTAGTATAGGAGATACCTGAAAACATATCACACTTTTCATCATAGTGCTTTTACCAATGCATAAAATGCATGGAGAAGTCATTTCGAATGACTGGTCCTCAGTGTTGTGAGAACGATGACTGGTTAAAATTTTTGGTGGTTTCTTGTTCAGTCCATAGGCCTACATCATGTGGCAAACCGGTGAGCATGTGGCTCTATTAGTATAGGAGATACCTGAAAACATATTACACTTTTCATCATAGTGCTTTTACCAATGCATAAAATGCATGGAGAAGTCATTTCGAATGACTGGTCCTCAGTGTTGTGAGAACGATGACTGGTTAAAATTTTTGGTGGTTTCTTGTTCAGTCCATAGGCCTACATCATGTGGCAAACCGGTGAGCATGTGGCTCTATTAGTATAGGAGATACCTGAAAACATATCACACTTTTCATCATAGTGCTTTTACCAATGCATAAAATGCATGGAGAAGTCATTTCGAATGACTGGTCCTCAGTGTTGTGAGAACGATGACTGGTTAAAATTTTTGGTGGTTTCTTGTTCAGTCCATAGGCCTACATCATGTGGCAAACCGGTGAGCATGTGGCTCTATTAGTATAGGAGATACCTGAAAACATATCACACTTTTCATCATAGTGCTTTTACCAATGCATAAAATGCATGGAGAAGTCATTTCGAATGACTGGTCCTCAGTGTTGTGAGAACGATGACTGGTTAAAATTTTTGGTGGTTTCTTGTTCAGTCCATAGGCCTACATCATGTGGCAAACCGGTGAGCATGTGGCTCTATTAGTATAGGAGATACCTGAAAACATATCACACTTTTCATCATAGTGCTTTTACCAATGCATAAAATGCATGGAGAAGTCATTTCGAATGACTGGTCCTCAGTGTTGTGAGGACGATGACTGGTTAAAATTTTTGGTGGTTTCTTGTTCAGTCCATAGGCCTACATCATGTGGCAAACCGGTGAGCATGTGGCTCTATTAGTATAGGAGATACCTGAAAACATATCACACTTTTCATCATAGTGCTTTTACCAATGCATAAAATGCATGGAGAAGTCATTTCGAATGACTGGTCCTCAGTGTTGTGAGAACGATGACTGGTTAAAATTTTTGGTGGTTTCTTGTTCAGTCCATAGGCCTACATCATGTGGCAAACCGGTGAGCATGTGGCTCTATTAGTATAGGAGATACCTGAAAACATATCACACTTTTCATCATAGTGCTTTTACCAATGCATAAAATGCATGGAGAAGTCATTTCGAATGACTGGTCCTCAGTGTTGTGAGAACGATGACTGGTTAAAATTTTTGGTGGTTTCTTGTTCAGTCCACAGGCCTACATCATGTGGCAAACCGGTGAGCATGTGGCTCTATTAGTATAGGAGATACCTGAAAACATATCACACTTTTCATCATAGTGCTTTTACCAATGCATAAAATGCATGGAGAAGTCATTTCGAATGACTGGTCCTCAGTGTTCTGAGAACGATGACTGGTTAAAATTTTTGGTGGTTTCTTGTTCAGTCCATAGGCCTACATCATGTGGCAAACCGGTGAGCATGTGGCTCTATTAGTATAGGAGATACCTGAAAACATATCACACTTTTCATCATAGTGCTTTTACCAATGCATAAAATGCATGGAGAAGTCATTTCGGATGACTGGTCCTCAGTGTTGTGAGAACGATGACTGGTTAAAATTTTTGGTGGTTTCTTGTTCAGTCCATAGGCCTACATCATGTGGCAAACCGGTGAGCATGTGGCTCTATTAGTATAGGAGATACCTGAAAACATATTACACTTTTCATCATAGTGCTTTTACCAATGCATAAAATGCATGGAGAAGTCATTTCGAATGACTGGTCCTCAGAGTTGTGAGAACGATGACTGGTTAAAATTTTTGGTGGTTTCTTGTTCAGTCCATAGGCCTACATCATGTGGCAAACCGGTGAGCATGTGGCTCGATTAGTATAGGAGATACCTGAAAACATATCACACTTTTCATCATAGTGCTTTTACCAATGCATAAAATGCATGGAGAAGTCATTTCGAATGACTGGTCCTCAGTGTTGTGAGAACGATGACTGGTTAAAATTTTTGGTGGTTTCTTGTTCAGTCCATAGGCCTACATCATGTGGCAAACCGGTGAGCATGTGGCTCTATTAGTATAGGAGATACCTGAAAACATATCACACTTTTCATCATAGTGCTTTTACCAATGCATAAAATGCATGGAGAAGTCATTTCGAATGACTGGTCCTCAGTGTTGTGAGAACGATGACTGGTTAAAATTTTTGGTGGTTTCTTGTTCAGTCCATAGGCCTACATCATGTGGCAAACCGGTGAGCATGTGGCTCTATTAGTATAGGAGATACCTAAAAACATATCACACTTTTCATCATAGTGCTTTTACCAATGCATAAAATGCATGGAGAAGTCATTTCGAATGACTGGTCCTCAGTGTTGTGAGGACGATGACTGGTTAAAATTTTTGGTGGTTTCTTGTTCAGTCCATAGGCCTACATCATGTGGCAAACCGGTGAGCATGTGGCTCTATTAGTATAGGAGATACCTGAAAACATATCACACTTTTCATCATAGTGCTTTTACCAATGCATAAAATGCATGGAGAAGTCATTTCGAATGACTGGTCCTCAGTGTTGTGAGAACGATGACTGGTTAAAATTTTTGGTGGTTTCTTGTTCAGTCCATAGGCCTACATCATGTGGCAAACCGGTGAGCATGTGGCTCTATTAGTATAGGAGATACCTGAAAACATATCACACTTTTCATCATAGTGCTTTTACCAATGCATAAAATGCATGGAGAAGTCATTTCGAATGACTGGTCCTCAGTGTTGTGAGAACGATGACTGGTTAAAATTTTTGGTGGTTTCTTGTTCAGTCCATAGGCCTACATCATGTGGCAAACCGGTGAGCATGTGGCTCTATTAGTATAGGAGATACCTGAAAACATATCACACTTTTCATCATAGTGCTTTTACCAATGCATAAAATGCATGGAGAAGTCATTTCGAATGACTGGTCCTCAGTGTTGTGAGAACGATGACTGGTTAAAATTTTTGGTGGTTTCTTGTTCAGTCCATAGGCCTACATCATATGGCAAACCAGTGAGCATGTGGCTCTATTAGTATAGGAGATACCTGAAAACATATCACACTTTTCATCATAGTGCTTTTACCAATGCATAAAATGCATGGAGAAGTCATTTTGAATGACTGGTCCTCAGTGTTGTGAGAACGATGACTGGTTAAAATTTTTGGTGGTTTCTTGTTCAGTCCATAGGCCTACATCATGTGGCAAACCGGTGAGCATGTGGCTCTATTAGTATAGGAGATACCTGAAAACATATCACACTTTTCATCATAGTGCTTTTACCAATGCATAAAATGCATGGAGAAGTCATTTTGAATGACTGGTCCTCAGTGTTGTGAGAACGATGACTGGTTAAAATTTTTGGTGGTTTCTTGTTCAGTCCATAGGCCTACATCATGTGGCAAACCGGTGAGCATGTGGCTCTATTAGTATAGGAGATACCTGAAAACATATCACACTTTTCATCATAGTGCTTTTACCAATGCATAAAATGCATGGAGAAGTCATTTCGAATGACTGGTCCTCAGTGTTGTGAGAACGATGACTGGTTAAAATTTTTGGTGGTTTCTTGTTCAGTCCATAGGCCTACATCATGTGGCAAACCGGTGAGCATATGGCTCTATTAGTATAGGAGATACCTGAAAACATATCACACTTTTCATCATAGTGCTTTTACCAATGCATAAAATGCATGGAGAAGTCATTTCGAATGACTGGTCCTCAGTGTTGTGAGAACGATGACTGGTTAAAATTTTTGGTGGTTTCTTGTTCAGTCCATAGGCCTACATCATGTGGCAAACCGGTGAGCATATGGCTCTATTAGTATAGGAGATACCTGAAAACATATCACACTTTTCATCATAGTGCTTTTACCAATGCATAAAATGCATGGAGAAGTCATTTCGAATGACTGGTCCTCAGTGTTGTGAGAACGATGACTGGTTAAAATTTTTGGTGGTTTCTTGTTCAGTCCATAGGCCTACATCATGTGACAAACCGGTGAGCATGTGGCTCTATTAGTATAGGAGATACCTGAAAACATATCACACTTTTCATCATAGTGCTTTTACCAATGCATAAAATGCATGGAGAAGTCATTTCGAATGACTGGTCCTCAGTGTTGTGAGAACGATGACTGGTTAAAATTTTTGGTGGTTTCTTGTTCAGTCCATAGGCCTACATCATGTGGCAAACCGGTGAGCATGTGGCTCTATTAGTATAGGAGATACCTGAAAACATATCACACTTTTCATCATAGTGCTTTTACCAATGCATAAAATGCATGGAGAAGTCATTTCGAATGACTGGTCCTCAGTGTTGTGAGAACAATGACTGGTTAAAATTTTTGGTGGTTTCTTGTTCAGTCCATAGGCCTACATCATGTGGCAAACCGGTGAGCATGTGGCTCTATTAGTATAGGAGATACCTGAAAACATATCACACTTTTCATCATAGTGCTTTTACCAATGCATAAAATGCATGGAGAAGTCTTTTCGAATGACTGGTCCTCAGTGTTGTGAGAACGATGACTGGTTAAAATTTTTGGTGGTTTCTTGTTCAGTCCATAGGCCTACATCATGTGGCAAACCGGTGAGCATATGGCTCTATTAGTATAGGAGATACCTGAAAACATATCACACTTTTCATCATAGTGCTTTTACCAATGCATAAAATGCATGGAGAAGTCATTTCGAATGACTGGTCCTCAGTGTTGTGAGAACGATGACTGGTTAAAATTTTTGGTGGTTTCTTGTTCAGTCCATAGGCCTACATCATGTGACAAACCGGTGAGCATGTGGCTCTATTAGTATAGGAGATACCTGAAAACATATCACACTTTTCATCATAGTGCTTTTACCAATGCATAAAATGCATGGAGAAGTCATTTCGAATGACTGGTCCTCAGTGTTGTGAGAACGATGACTGGTTAAAATTTTTGGTGGTTTCTTGTTCAGTCCATAGGCCTACATCATGTGGCAAACCGGTGAGCATATGGCTCTATTAGTATAGGAGATACCTGAAAACATATCACACTTTTCATCATAGTGCTTTTACCAATGCATAAAATGCATGGAGAAGTCATTTCGAATGACTGGTCCTCAGTGTTGTGAGAACGATGACTGGTTAAAATTTTTGGTGGTTTCTTGTTCAGTCCATAGGCCTACATCATGTGACAAACCGGTGAGCATGTGGCTCTATTAGTATAGGAGATACCTGAAAACATATCACACTTTTCATCATAGTGCTTTTACCAATGCATAAAATGCATGGAGAAGTCATTTCGAATGACTGGTCCTCAGTGTTGTGAGAACGATGACTGGTTAAAATTTTTGGTGGTTTCTTGTTCAGTCCATAGGCCTACATTATGTGGCAAACCGGTGAGCATGTGGCTCTATTAGTATAGGAGATACCTGAAAACATATCACACTTTTCATCATAGTGCTTTTACCAATGCATAAAATGCATGGAGAAGTCATTTCGAATGACTGGTCCTCAGTGTTGTGAGAACAATGACTGGTTAAAATTTTTGGTGGTTTCTTGTTCAGTCCATAGGCCTACATCATGTGGCAAACCGGTGAGCATGTGGCTCTATTAGTATAGGAGATACCTGAAAACATATCACACTTTTCATCATAGTGCTTTTACCAATGCATAAAATGCATGGAGAAGTCATTTCGAATGACTGGTCCTCAGTGTTGTGAGAACGATGACTGGTTAAAATTTTTGGTGGTTTCTTGTTCAGTCCATAGGCCTACATCATGTGACAAACCGGTGAGCATGTGGCTCTATTAGTATAGGAGATACCTGAAAACATATCACACTTTTCATCATAGTGCTTTTACCAATGCATAAAATGCATGGAGAAGTCATTTCGAATGACTGGTCCTCAGTGTTGTGAGAACGATGACTGGTTAAAATTTTTGGTGGTTTCTTGTTCAGTCCATAGGCCTACATCATGTGGCAAACCGGTGAGCATATGGCTCTATTAGTATAGGAGATACCTGAAAACATATCACACTTTTCATCATAGTGCTTTTACCAATGCATAAAATGCATGGAGAAGTCATTTCGAATGACTGGTCCTCAGTGTTGTGAGAACGATGACTGGTTAAAATTTTTGGTGGTTTCTTGTTCAGTCCATAGGCCTACATCATGTGACACACCGGTGAGCATGTGGCTCTATTAGTATAGGAGATACCTGAAAACATATCACACTTTTCATCATAGTGCTTTTACCAATGCATAAAATGCATGGAGAAGTCATTTCGAATGACTGGTCCTCAGTGTTGTGAGAACGATGACTGGTTAAAATTTTTGGTGGTTTCTTGTTCAGTCCATAGGCCTACATTATGTGGCAAACCGGTGAGCATGTGGCTCTATTAGTATAGGAGATACCTGAAAACATATCACACTTTTCATCATAGTGCTTTTACCAATGCATAAAATGCATGGAGAAGTCATTTCGAATGACTGGTCCTCAGTGTTGTGAGAACAATGACTGGTTAAAATTTGTGGTGGTTTCTTGTTCAGTCCATAGGCCTACATCATGTGGCAAACCGGTGAGCATGTGGCTCTATTAGTATAGGAGATACCTGAAAACATATCACACTTTTCATCATAGTGCTTTTACCAATGCATAAAATGCATGGAGAAGTCATTTCGAATGACTGGTCCTCAGTGTTGTGAGAACGATGACTGGTTAAAATTTTTGGTGGTTTCTTGTTCAGTCCATAGGCCTACATCATGTGGCAAACCGGTGAGCATATGGCTCTATTAGTATAGGAGATACCTGAAAACATATCACACTTTTCATCATAGTGCTTTTACCAATGCATAAAATGCATGGAGAAGTCATTTCGAATGACTGGTCCTCAGTGTTGTGAGAACGATGACTGGTTAAAATTTTTGGTGGTTTCTTGTTCAGTCCATAGGCCTACATCATGTGACAAACCGGTGAGCATGTGGCTCTATTAGTATAGGAGATACCTGAAAACATATCACACTTTTCATCATAGTGCTTTTACCAATGCATAAAATGCATGGAGAAGTCATTTCGAATGACTGGTCCTCAGTGTTGTGAGAACGATGACTGGTTAAAATTTTTGGTGGTTTCATGTTCAGTCCATAGGCCTACATCATGTGGCAAACCGGTGAGCATGTGGCTCTATTAGTATAGGAGATACCTGAAAACATATCACACTTTTCATCATAGTGCTTTTACCAATGCATAAAATGCATGGAGAAGTCATTTCGAATGACTGGTCCTTAGTGTTGTGAGAACGATGACTGGTTAAAATTTTTGGTGGTTTCTTGTTCAGTCCATAGGCCTACATCATGTGGCAAACCGGTGAGCATGTGGCTCTATTAGTATAGAAAATACCTGAAAACATATCACACTTTTCATCATAGTGCTTTTACCAATGCATAAAATGCATGGAGTGGTCATTTCGAATGACTGGTCCTCAGTGTTGTGAGAACGATGACTGGTTAAAATTTTTGGTGGTTTCTTGTTCAGTCCATAGGCCTACATCATGTGGCAAACCGGTGAGCATGTGGCTCTATTAGTATAGGAGATACCTGAAAACATATCACACTTTTCATCATAGTGCTTTTACCAATGCATAAAATGCATGGAGAGGTCATTTCGAATGACTGGTCCTCAGTGTTGTGAGAACGATGACTGGTTAAAATTTTTGGTGGTTTCTTGTTCAGTCCATAGGCCTACATCATGTGGCAAACCGGTGAGCATGTGGCTCTATTAGTATAGGAGATACCTGAAAACATATCACACTTTTCATCATAGTGCTTTTACCAATGCATAAAATGCATGGAGAAGTCATTTCGAATGACTGGTCCTCAGTGTTGTGAGAACGATGACTGGTTAAAATTTTTGGTGGTTTCTTGTTCAGTCCATAGGCCTACAGCATGTGGCAAACCGGTGAGCATGTGGCTCTATTAGTATAGGAGATACCTGAAAACATATCACACTTTTCATCATAGTGCTTTTACCAATGCATAAAATGCATGGAGAAGTCATTTCGAATGACTGGTCCTCAGTGTTGTGAGAACGATGACTGGTTAAAATTTTTGGTGGTTTCTTGTTCAGTCCATAGGCCTACAGCATGTGGCAAACCGGTGAGCATGTGGCTCTATTAGTATAGGAGATACTTGAAAACATATCACACTTTTCATCATAGTGCTTTTACCAATGCATAAAATGCATGGAGAAGTCATTTCGGATGACTGGTCCTCAGTGTTGTGAGAACGATGACTGGTTAAAATTTTTGGTGGTTTCTTGTTCAGTCCATAGGCCTACATCATGTGGCAAACCGGTGAGCATGTGGCTCTATTAGTATAGGAGATACCTGAAAACATATTACACTTTTCATCATAGTGCTTTTACCAATGCATAAAATGCATGGAGAAGTCATTTCGAATGACTGGTCCTCAGTGTTGTGAGAACGATGACTGGTTAAAATTTTTGGTGGTTTCTTGTTCAGTCCATAGGCCTACATCATGTGGCAAACCGGTGAGCATGTGGCTCTATTAGTATAGGAGATACCTGAAAACATATCACACTTTTCATCATAGTGCTTTTACCAATGCATAAAATGCATGGAGAAGTCATTTCGAATGACTGGTCCTCAGTGTTGTGAGGACGATGACTGGTTAAAATTTTTGGTGGTTTCTTGTTCAGTCCATAGGCCTACATCATGTGGCAAACCGGTGAGCATGTGGCTCTATTAGTATAGGAGATACCTGAAAACATATCACACTTTTCATCATAGTGCTTTTACCAATGCATAAAATGCATGGAGAAGTCATTTCGAATGACTGGTCCTCAGTGTTGTGAGAACGATGACTGGTTAAAATTTTTGGTGGTTTCTTGTTCAGTCCATAGGCCTACATCATGTGGCAAACCGGTGAGCATGTGGCTCTATTAGTATAGGAGATACCTGAAAACATATCACACTTTTCATCATAGTGCTTTTACCAATGCATAAAATGCATGGAGAAGTCATTTCGAATGACTGGTCCTCAGTGTTGTGAGAACGATGACTGGTTAAAATTTTTGGTGGTTTCTTGTTCAGTCCATAGGCCTACATCATGTGGCAAACCGGTGAGCATGTGGCTCTATTAGTATAGGAGATACCTGAAAACATATCACACTTTTCATCATAGTGCTTTTACCAATGCATAAAATGCATGGAGAAGTCATTTCGAATGACTGGTCCTCAGTGTTCTGAGAACGATGACTGGTTAAAATTTTTGGTGGTTTCTTGTTCAGTCCATAGGCCTACATCATGTGGCAAACCGGTGAGCATGTGGCTCTATTAGTATAGGAGATACCTGAAAACATATCACACTTTTCATCATAGTGCTTTTACCAATGCATAAAATGCATAGAGAAGTCATTTCGGATGACTGGTCCTCAGTGTTGTGAGAACGATGACTGGTTAAAATTTTTGGTGGTTTCTTGTTCAGTCCATAGGCCTACATCATGTGGCAAACCGGTGAGCATGTGGCTCTATTAGTATAGGAGATACCTGAAAACATATTACACTTTTCATCATAGTGCTTTTACCAATGCATAAAATGCATGGAGAAGTCATTTCGAATGACTGGTCCTCAGAGTTGTGAGAACGATGACTGGTTAAAATTTTTGGTGGTTTCTTGTTCAGTCCATAGGCCTACATCATGTGGCAAACCGGTGAGCATGTGGCTCTATTAGTATAGGAGATACCTAAAAACATATCACACTTTTCATCATAGTGCTTTTACCAATGCATAAAATGCATGGAGAAGTCATTTCGAATGACTGGTCCTCAGTGTTGTGAGGACGATGACTGGTTAAAATTTTTGGTGGTTTCTTGTTCAGTCCATAGGCCCACATCATGTGACAAACCGGTGAGCATGTGGCTCTATTAGTATAGGAGATACCTGAAAACATATCACACTTTTCATCATAGTGCTTTTACCAATGCATAAAATGCATGGAGAAGTCATTTCGAATGACTGGTCCTCAGTGTTGTGAGAACGATGACTGGTTAAAATTTTTGGTGGTTTCTTGTTCAGTCCATAGGCCTACATCATGTGGCAAACCGGTGAGCATGTGGCTCTATTAGTATAGGAGATACCTGAAAACATCACACTTTTCATCATAGTGCTTTTACCAATGCATAAAATGCATGGAGAAGTCATTTCGAATGACTGGTCCTCAGTGTTGTGAGAACGATGACTGGTTAAAATTTTTGGTGGTTTCTTGTTCAGTCCATAGGCCCACATCATGTGGCAAACCGGTGAGCATGTGGCTCTATTAGTATAGGAGATACCTGAAAACATATCACACTTTTCATCATAGTGCTTTTACCAATGCATAAAATGCATGGAGAAGTCATTTCGAATGACTGGTCCTCAGTGTTGTGAGAACAATGACTGGTTAAAATTTTTGGTGGTTTCTTGTTCAGTCCATAGGCCTACATCATGTGGCAAACCGGTGAGCATGTGGCTCTATTAGTATAGGAGATACCTGAAAACATATCACACTTTTCATCATAGTGCTTTTACCAATGCATAAAATGCATGGAGAAGTCATTTCGAATGACTGGTCCTCAGTGTTGTGAGAACGATGACTGGTTAAAATTTTTGGTGGTTTCTTGTTCAGTCCATAGGCCTACATCATGTGGCAAACCGGTGAGCATATGGCTCTATTAGTATAGGAGATACCTGAAAACATATCACACTTTTCATCATAGTGCTTTTACCAATGCATAAAATGCATGGAGAAGTCATTTCGAATGACTGGTCCTCAGTGTTGTGAGAACGATGACTGGTTAAAATTTTTGGTGGTTTCTTGTTCAGTCCATAGGCCTACATCATGTGACAAACTGGTGAGCATGTGGCTCTATTAGTATAGGAGATACCTGAAAACATATCACACTTTTCATCATAGTGCTTTTACCAATGCATAAAATGCATGGAGAAGTCATTTCGAATGACTGGTCCTCAGTGTTGTGAGAACGATGACTGGTTAAAATTTTTGGTGGTTTCTTGTTCAGTCCATAGGCCTACATCATGTGGCAAACCGGTGAGCATGTGGCTCTATTAGTATAGGAGATACCTGAAAACATATCACACTTTTCATCATAGTGCTTTTACCAATGCATAAAATGCATGGAGAAGTCATTTCGAATGACTGGTCCTCAGTGTTGTGAGAACAATGACTGGTTAAAATTTTTGGTGGTTTCTTGTTCAGTCCATAGGCCTACATCATGTGGCAAACCGGTGAGCATGTGGCTCTATTAGTATAGGAGATACCTGAAAACATATCACACTTTTCATCATAGTGCTTTTACCAATGCATAAAATGCATGGAGAAGTCATTTCGAATGACTGGTCCTCAGTGTTGTGAGAACGATGACTGGTTAAAATTTTTGGTGGTTTCTTGTTCAGTCCATAGGCCTACATCATGTGGCAAACCGGTGAGAATATGGCTCTATTAGTATAGGAGATACCTGAAAACATATCACACTTTTCATCATAGTGCTTTTACCAATGCATAAAATGCATGGAGAAGTCATTTCGAATGACTGGTCCTCAGTGTTGTGAGAACGATGACTGGTTAAAATTTTTGGTGGTTTCTTGTTCAGTCCATAGGCCTACATCATGTGACAAACCGGTGAGCATGTGGCTCTATTAGTATAGGAGATACCTGAAAACATATCACACTTTTCATCATAGTGCTTTTACCAATGCATAAAATGCATGGAGAAGTCATTTCGAATGACTGGTCCTCAGTGTTGTGAGAACGATGACTGGTTAAAATTTTTGGTGGTTTCTTGTTCAGTCCATAGGCCTACATCATGTGGCAAACCGGTGAGCATATGGCTCTATTAGTATAGGAGATACCTGAAAACATATCACACTTTTCATCATAGTGCTTTTACCAATGCATAAAATGCATGGAGAAGTCATTTCGAATGACTGGTCCTCAGTGTTGTGAGAACGATGACTGGTTAAAATTTTTGGTGGTTTCTTGTTCAGTCCATAGGCCTACATCATGTGACAAACCGGTGAGAATGTGGCTCTATTAGTATAGGAGATACC
Source organism: Ranitomeya imitator (assembly GCF_032444005.1). Taxonomy (NCBI): domain Eukaryota; kingdom Metazoa; phylum Chordata; class Amphibia; order Anura; family Dendrobatidae; genus Ranitomeya; species Ranitomeya imitator. The sequence continues at coordinate 124,206 of NW_027194191.1, forward strand.
TGAAAACATATCACACTTTTCATCATAGTGCTTTTACCAATGCATAAAATGCATGGAGAAGTCATTTCGAATGACTGGTCCTCAGTGTTGTGAGAACGATGACTGGTTAAAATTTTTGGTGGTTTCTTGTTCAGTCCATAGGCCTACATCATGTGGCAAACCGGTGAGCATGTGGCTCTATTAGTATAGGAGATACCTGAAAACATATCACACTTTTCATCATAGTGCTTTTACCAATGCATAAAATGCATGGAGAAGTCATTTCGAATGACTGGTCCTCAGTGTTGTGAGAACAATGACTGGTTAAAATTTTTGGTGGTTTCTTGTTCAGTCCATAGGCCTACATCATGTGGCAAACCGGTGAGCATGTGGCTCTTTTAGTATAGGAGATACCTGAAAACATATCACACTTTTCATCATAGTGCTTTTACCAATGCATAAAATGCATGGAGAAGTCATTTCGAATGACTGGTCCTCAGTGTTGTGAGAACGATGACTGGTTAAAATTTTTGGTGGTTTCTTGTTCAGTCCATAGGCCTACATCATGTGGCAAACCGGTGAGCATATGGCTCTATTAGTATAGGAGATACCTGAAAACATATCACACTTTTCATCATAGTGCTTTTACCAATGCATAAAATGCATGGAGAAGTCATTTCGAATGACTGGTCCTCAGTGTTGTGAGAACGATGACTGGTTAAAATTTTTGGTGGTTTCTTGTTCAGTCCATAGGCCTACATCATGTGACAAACCGGTGAGCATGTGGCTCTATTAGTATAGGAGATACCTGAAAACATATCACACTTTTCATCATAGTGCTTTTACCAATGCATAAAATGCATGGAGAAGTCATTTCGAATGACTGGTCCTCAGTGTTGTGAGAACGATGACTGGTTAAAATTTTTGGTGGTTTCTTGTTCAGTCCATAGGCCTACATCATGTGGCAAACCAGTGAGCATGTGGCTCTATTAGTATAGTAGATACCTGAAAACATATCACACTTTTCATCATAGTGCTTTTACCAATGCATAAAATGCATGGAGAAGTCATTTCGAATGACTGGTTCTCAGTGTTGTGAGAACGATGACTGGTTAAAATTTTTGGTGGTTTCTTGTTCAGTCCATAGGCCCACATCATGTGGCAAACCGGTGAGCATGTGGCTCTATTAGTATAGGAGATACCTGAAAACATATCACACTTTTCATCATAGTGCTTTTACCAATGCATAAAATGCATGGAGAAGTCATTTCGAATGACTGGTCCTCAGTGTTGTGAGAACGATGACTGGTTAAAATTTTTGGTGGTTTCTTGTTCAGTCCATAGGCCTACATCATGTGGCAAACCGGTGAGCATGTGGCTCTAATAATATAGGAGATACCTGAAAACATATCACACTTTTCATCATAGTGCTTTTACCAATGCATAAAATGCATGGAGAAGTCATTTCGAATGACTGGTCCTCAGTGTTGTGAGAACGATGACTGGTTAAAATTTTTGGTGGTTTCTTGTTCAGTCTATAGGCCTACATCATGTGGCAAACCGGTGAGCATGTGGCTCTATTAGAATAGGAGATACCTGAAAACATATCACACTTTTCATCATAGTGCTTTTACCAATGCATAAAATGCATGGAGAAGTCATTTCGAATGACTGGTCCTCAGTGTTGTGAGAACGATGACTGGTTAAAATTTTTGGTGGTTTCTTGTTCAGTCCATAGGCCTACATCATGTGGCAAACCGGTGAGCATGTGGCTCTATTAGTATAGGAGATACCTGAAAACATATCACACTTTTCATCATAGTGCTTTTACCAATGCATAAAATGCATGGAGAAGTCATTTCGAATGACTGGTCCTCAGTGTTGTGAGAACGATGACTGGTTAAAATTTTTGGTGGTTTCTTGTTCAGTCCATAGGCCTACATCATGTGGCAAACCGGTGAGCATGTGGCTCTATTAGTATAGGAGATACCTGAAAACATATCACACTTTTCATCATAGTGCTTTTACCAATGCATAAAATGCATGGAGAAGTCATTTCGAATGACTGGTCCTCAGTGTTGTGAGAACGATGACTGGTTAAAATTTTTGGTGGTTTCTTGTTCAGTCCATAGGCCTACATCATGTGACAAACCGGTGAGCATGTGGCTCTATTAGTATAGGAGATACCTGAAAACATATCACACTTTTCATCATAGTGCTTTTACCAATGCATAAAATGCATGGAGAAGTCATTTCGAATGACTGGTCCTCAGTGTTGTGAGAACGATGACTGGTTAAAATTTTTGGTGGTTTCTTGTTCAGTCCATAGGCCTACATCATGTGGCAAACCGGTGAGCATGTGGCTCTATTAGTATAGGAGATACCTGAAAACATATCACACTTTTCATCATAGTGCTTTTACCAATGCATAAAATGCATGGAGAAGTCATTTTGAATGACTGGTCCTCAGTGTTGTGAGAACAATGACTGGTTAAAATTTTTGGTGGTTTCTTGTTCAGTCCATAGGCCTACATCATGTGGCAAACCGGTGACCATGTGGCTCTATTAGTATAGGAGATACCTGAAAACATATCACACTTTTCATCATAGTGCTTTTACCAATGCATAAAATGCATGGAGAAGTCATTTCGAATGACTGGTCCTCAGTGTTGTGAGAACGATGACTGGTTAAAATTTTTGGTGGTTTGTTGTTCAGTCCATAGGCCTACATCATGTGGCAAACCGGTGAGCATATGGCTCTATTAGTATAGGAGATACCTGAAAACATATCACACTTTTCATCATAGTGCTTTTACCAATGCATAAAATGCATGGAGAAGTCATTTCGAATGACTGGTCCTCAGTGTTGTGAGAACGATGACTGGTTAAAATTTTTGGTGGTTTCTTGTTCAGTCCATAGGCCTACATCATGTGACAAACCGGTGAGCATGTGGCTCTATTAGTATAGGAGATACCTGAAAACATATCACACTTTTCATCATAGTGCTTTTACCAATGCATAAAATGCATGGAGAAGTCATTTCGAATGACTGGTCCTCAGTGTTGTGAGAACGATGACTGGTTAAAATTTTTGGTGGTTTCTTGTTCAGTCCATAGGCCTACATCATGTGGCAAACCAGTGAGCATGTGGCTCTATTAGTATAGGAGATACCTGAAAACATATCACACTTTTCATCATAGTGCTTTTACCAATGCATAAAATGCATGGAGAAGTCATTTCGAATGACTGGTTCTCAGTGTTGTGAGAACGATGACTGGTTAAAATTTTTGGTGGTTTCTTGTTCAGTCCATAGGCCCACATCATGTGGCAAACCGGTGAGCATGTGGCTCTATTAGTATAGGAGATACCTGAAAACATATCACACTTTTCATCATAGTGCTTTTACCAATGCATAAAATGCATGGAGAAGTCATTTCGAATGACTGGTCCTCAGTGTTGTGAGAACGATGACTGGTTAAAATTTTTGGTGGTTTCTTGTTCAGTCCATAGGCCTACATCATGTGGCAAACCGGTGAGCATGTGGCTCTAATAATATAGGAGATACCTGAAAACATATCACACTTTTCATCATAGTGCTTTTACCAATGCATAAAATGCATGGAGAAGTCATTTCGAATGACTGGTCCTCAGTGTTGTGAGAACGATGACTGGTTAAAATTTTTGGTGGTTTCTTGTTCAGTCTATAGGCCTACATCATGTGGCAAACCGGTGAGCATGTGGCTCTATTAGAATAGGAGATACCTGAAAACATATCACACTTTTCATCATAGTGCTTTTACCAATGCATAAAATGCATGGAGAAGTCATTTCGAATGACTGGTCCTCAGTGTTGTGAGAACGATGACTGGTTAAAATTTTTGGTGGTTTCTTGTTCAGTCCATAGGCCTACATCATGTGGCAAACCGGTGAGCATGTGGCTCTATTAGTATAGGAGATACCTGAAAACATATCACACTTTTCATCATAGTGCTTTTACCAATGCATAAAATGCATGGAGAAGTCATTTCGAATGACTGGTCCTCAGTGTTGTGAGAACGATGAGTGGTTAAAATTTTTGGTGGTTTCTTGTTCAGTCCATAGGCCTACATCATGTGGCAAACCGGTGAGCATGTGGCTCTATTAGTATAGGAGATACCTGAAAACATATCACACTTTTCATCATAGTGCTTTTACCAATGCATAAAATGCATGGAGAAGTCATTTCGAATGACTGGTCCTCAGTGTTGTGAGAACGATGACTGGTTAAAATTTTTGGTGGTTTCTTGTTCAGTCCATAGGCCTACATCATGTGACAAACCGGTAAGCATGTGGCTCTATTAGTATAGGAGATACCTGAAAACATATCACACTTTTCATCATAGTGCTTTTACCAATGCATAAAATGCATGGAGAAGTCATTTCGAATGACTGGTCCTCAGTGTTGTGAGAACGATGACTGGTTAAAATTTTTGGTGGTTTCTTGTTCAGTCCATAGGCCTACATCATGTGGCAAACCGGTGAGCATGTGGCTCTATTAGTATAGGAGATACCTGAAAACATATCACACTTTTCATCATAGTGCTTTTACCAATGCATAAAATGCATGGAGAAGTCATTTCGAATGACTGGTCCTCAGTGTTGTGAGAACAATGACTGGTTAAAATTTTTGGTGGTTTCTTGTTCAGTCCATAGGCCTACATCATGTGGCAAACCGGTGACCATGTGGCTCTATTAGTATAGGAGATACCTGAAAACATATCACACTTTTCATCATAGTGCTTTTACCAATGCATAAAATGCATGGAGAAGTCATTTCGAATGACTGGTCCTCAGTGTTGTGAGAACGATGACTGGTTAAAATTTTTGGTGGTTTGTTGTTCAGTCCATAGGCCTACATCATGTGGCAAACCGGTGAGCATATGGCTCTATTAGTATAGGAGATACCTGAAAACATATCACACTTTTCATCATAGTGCTTTTACCAATGCATAAAATGCATGGAGAAGTCATTTCGAATGACTGGTCCTCAGTGTTGTGAGAACGATGACTGGTTAAAATTTTTGGTGGTTTCTTGTTCAGTCCATAGGCCTACATCATGTGACAAACCGGTGAGCATGTGGCTCTATTAGTATAGGAGATACCTGAAAACATATCACACTTTTCATCATAGTGCTTTTACCAATGCATAAAATGCATGGAGAAGTCATTTCGAATGACTGGTCCTCAGTGTTGTGAGAACGATGACTGGTTAAAATTTTTGGTGGTTTCTTGTTCAGTCCATAGGCCTACATCATGAGGCAAACCGGTGAGCATATGGCTCTATTAGTATAGGAGATACCTGAAAACATATCACACTTTTCATCATAGTGCTTTTACCAATGCATAAAATGCATGGAGAAGTCATTTCGAATGACTGGTCCTCAGTGTTGTGAGAACGATGACTGGTTAAAATTTTTGGTGGTTTCTTGTTCAGTCCATAGGCCTACATCATGTGACAAACCGGTGAGCATGTGGCTCTATTAGTATAGGAGATACCTGAAAACATATCACACTTTTCATCATAGTGCTTTTACCAATGCATAAAATGCATGGAGAAGTCATTTCGAATGACTGGTCCTCAGTGTTGTGAGAACGATGACTGGTTAAAATTTTTGGTGGTTTCTTGTTCAGTCCATAGGCCTACATCATGTGGCAAACCGGTGAGCATGTGGCTCTATTAGTATAGGAGATACCTGAAAACATATCACACTTTTCATCATAGTGCTTTTACCAATGCATAAAATGCATGGAGAAGTCATTTCGAATGACTGGTCCTCAGTGTTGTGAGAACAATGACTGGTTAAAATTTTTGGTGGTTTCTTGTTCAGTCCATAGGCCTACATCATGTGGCAAACCGGTGAGCATGTGGCTCTATTAGTATAGGAGATACCTGAAAACATATCACACTTTTCATCATAGTGCTTTTACCAATGCATAAAATGCATGGAGAAGTCATTTCGAATGACTGGTCCTCAGTGTTGTGAGAACGATGACTGGTTAAAATTTTTGGTGGTTTCTTGTTCAGTCCATAGGCCTACATCATGTGGCAAACCGGTGAGCATGTGGCTCTATTAGTATAGGAGATACCTGAAAACATATCACACTTTTCATCATAGTGCTTTTACCAATGCATAAAATGCATGGAGATGTCATTTCGAATGACTGGTCCTCAGTGTTGTGAGAACGATGACTGGTTAAAATTTTTGGTGGTTTCTTGTTCAGTCCATAGGCCTACATCATGTGGCAAACCGGTGAGCATGTGGCTCTATTAGTATAGGAGATACCTGAAAACATATCACACTTTTCATCATAGTGCTTTTACCAATGCATAAAATGCATGGAGAAGTCATTTCGAATGACTGGTCCTCAGTGTTGTGAGAACGATGACTGGTTAAAATTTTTGGTGGTTTCTTGTTCAGTCCATAGGCCTACATCATGTGGCAAACCGGTGAGCATATGGCTCTATTAGTATAGGAGATACCTGAAAACATATCACACTTTTCATCATAGTGCTTTTACCAATGCATAAAATGCATGGAGAAGTCATTTCGAATGACTGGTCCTCAGTGTTGTGAGAACAATGACTGGTTAAAATTTTTGGTGGTTTCTTGTTCAGTCCATAGGCCTACATCATGTGACAAACCGGTGAGCATGTGGCTCTATTAGAATAGGAGATACCTGAAAACATATCACACTTTTCATCATAGTGCTTTTACCAATGCATAAAATGCATGGAGAAGTCATTTCGAATGACTGGTCCTCAGTGTTGTGAGAACGATGACTGGTTAAAATTTTTGGTGGTTTCTTGTTCAGTCCATAGGCCTACATCATGTGGCAAACCGGTGAGCATGTGGCTCTATTAGTATAGGAGATACCTGAAAACATATCACACTTTTCATCATAGTGCTTTTACCAATGCATAAAATGCATGGAGAAGTCATTTCGAATGACTGGTCCTCAGTGTTGTGAGAACGATGACTGGTTAAAATTTTTGGTGGTTTCTTGTTCAGTCCATAGGCCTACATCATGTGGCAAACCGGTGAGCATGTGGCTCTATTAGTATAGGAGATACCTGAAAACATATCACACTTTTCATCATAGTGCTTTTACCAATGCATAAAATGCATGGAGAAGTCATTTCGAATGACTGGTCCTCAGTGTTGTGAGAACGATGACTGGTTAAAATTTTTGGTGGTTTCTTGTTCAGTCCATAGGCCTACATCATGTGACAAACCGGTGAGCATGTGGCTCTATTAGTATAGGAGATACCTGAAAACATATCACACTTTTCATCATAGTGCTTTTACCAATGCATAAAATGCATGGAGAAGTCATTTCGAATGACTGGTCCTCAGTGTTGTGAGAACGATGACTGGTTAAAATTTTTGGTGGTTTCTTGTTCAGTCCATAGGCCTACATCATGTGGCAAACCGGTGAGCATGTGGCTCTATTAGTATAGGAGATACCTGAAAACATATCACACTTTTCATCATAGTGCTTTTACCAATGCATAAAATGCATGGAGAAGTCATTTCGAATGACTGGTCCTCAGTGTTGTGAGAACAATGACTGGTTAAAATTTTTCGTGGTTTCTTGTTCAGTCCATAGGCCTACATCATGTGGCAAACCGGTGACCATGTGGCTCTATTAGTATAGGAGATACCTGAAAACATATCACACTTTTCATCATAGTGCTTTTACCAATGCATAAAATGCATGGAGAAGTCATTTCGAATGACTGGTCCTCAGTGTTGTGAGAACGATGACTGGTTAAAATTTTTGGTGGTTTCTTGTTCAGTCCATAGGCCTACATCATGTGGCAAACCGGTGAGCATATGGCTCTATTAGTATAGGAGATACCTGAAAACATATCACACTTTTCATCATAGTGCTTTTACCAATGCATAAAATGCATGGAGAAGTCATTTCGAATGACTGGTCCTCAGTGTTGTGAGAACGATGACTGGTTAAAATTTTTGGTGGTTTCTTGTTCAGTCCATAGGCCTACATCATGTGACAAACCGGTGAGCATGTGGCTCTATTAGTATAGGAGATACCTGAAAACATATCACACTTTTCATCATAGTGCTTTTACCAATGCATAAAATGCATGGAGAAGTCATTTCGAATGACTAGTCCTCAGTGTTGTGAGAACGATGACTGGTTAAAATTTTTGGTGGTTTCTTGTTCAGTCCATAGGCCTACATCATGAGGCAAACCGGTGAGCATATGGCTCTATTAGTATAGGAGATACCTGAAAACATATCACACTTTTCATCATAGTGCTTTTACCAATGCATAAAATGCATGGAGAAGTCATTTCGAATGACTGGTCCTCAGTGTTGTGAGAACGATGACTGGTTAAAATTTTTGGTGGTTTCTTGTTCAGTCCATAGGCCTACATCATGTGACAAACCGGTGAGCATGTGGCTCTATTAGTATAGGAGATACCTGAAAACATATCACACTTTTCATCATAGTGCTTTTACCAATGCATAAAATGCATGGAGAAGTCATTTCGAATGACTGGTCCTCAGTGTTGTGAGAACGATGACTGGTTAAAATTTTTGGTGGTTTCTTCTTCAGTCCATAGGCCTACATCATGTGGCAAACCGGTGAGCATGTGGCTCTATTAGTATAGGAGATACCTGAAAACATATCACACTTTTCATCATAGTGCTTTTACCAATGCATAAAATGCATGGAGAAGTCATTTCGAATGACTGGTCCTCAGTGTTGTGAGAACAATGACTGGTTAAAATTTTTGGTGGTTTCTTGTTCAGTCCATAGGCCTACATCATGTGGCAAACCGGTGAGCATGTGGCTCTATTAGTATAGGAGATACCTGAAAACATATCACACTTTTCATCATAGTGCTTTTACCAATGCATAAAATGCATGGAGAAGTCATTTCGAATGACTGGTCCTCAGTGTTGTGAGAACGATGACTGGTTAAAATTTTTGGTGGTTTCTTGTTCAGTCCATAGGCCTACATCATGTGGCAAACCAGTGAGCATGTGGCTCTATTAGTATAGGAGATACCTGAAAACATATCACACTTTTCATCATAGTGCTTTTACCAATGCATAAAATGCATGGAGAAGTCATTTCGAATGACTGGTTCTCAGTGTTGTGAGAACGATGACTGGTTAAAATTTTTGGTGGTTTCTTGTTCAGTCCATAGGCCCACATCATGTGGCAAACCGGTGAGCATGTGGCTCTATTAGTATAGGAGATACCTGAAAACATATCACACTTTTCATCATAGTGCTTTTACCAATGCATAAAATGCATGGAGAAGTCATTTCGAATGACTGGTCCTCAGTGTTGTGAGAACGATGACTGGTTAAAATTTTTGGTGGTTTCTTGTTCAGTCCATAGGCCTACATCATGTGGCAAACCGGTGAGCATGTGGCTCTAATAATATAGGAGATACCTGAAAACATATCACACTTTTCATCATAGTGCTTTTACCAATGCATAAAATGCATGGAGAAGTCATTTCGAATGACTGGTCCTCAGTGTTGTGAGAACGATGACTGGTTAAAATTTTTGGTGGTTTCTTGTTCAGTCCATAGGCCTACATCATGTGGCAAACCGGTGAGCATGTGGCTCTATTAGTATAGGAGATACCTGAAAACATATCACACTTTTCATCATAGTGCTTTTACCAATGCATAAAATGCATGGAGAAGTCATTTCGAATGACTGGTCCTCAGTGTTGTGAGAACGATGACTGGTTAAAATTTTTGGTGGTTTCTTGTTCAGTCCATAGGCCTACATCATGTGGCAAACCAGTGAGCATGTGGCTCTATTAGTATAGGAGATACCTGAAAACATATCACACTTTTCATCATAGTGCTTTTACCAATGCATAAAATGCATGGAGAAGTCATTTCGAATGACTGGTTCTCAGTGTTGTGAGAACGATGACTGGTTAAAATTTTTGGTGGTTTCTTGTTCAGTCCATAGGCCCACATCATGTGGCAAACCGGTGAGCATGTGGCTCTATTAGTATAGGAGATACCTGAAAACATATCACACTTTTCATCATAGTGCTTTTACCAATGCATAAAATGCATGGAGAAGTCATTTCGAATGACTGGTCCTCAGTGTTGTGAGAACGATGACTGGTTAAAATTTTTGGTGGTTTCTTGTTCAGTCCATAGGCCTACATCATGTGGCAAACCGGTGAGCATGTGGCTCTAATAATATAGGAGATACCTGAAAACATATCACACTTTTCATCATAGTGCTTTTACCAATGCATAAAATGCATGGAGAAGTCATTTCGAATGACTGGTCCTCAGTGTTGTGAGAACGATGACTGGTTAAAATTTTTGGTGGTTTCTTGTTCAGTCCATAGGCCTACATCATGTGGCAAACCGGTGAGCATGTGGCTCTATTAGTATAGGAGATACCTGAAAACATATCACACTTTTCATCATAGTGCTTTTACCAATGCATAAAATGCATGGAGAAGTCATTTCGAATGACTGGTCCTCAGTGTTGTGAGAACGATGACTGGTTAAAATTTTTGGTGGTTTCTTGTTCAGTCCATAGGCCTACATCATGTGGCAAACCGGTGAGCATGTGGCTCTATTAGTATAGGAGATACCTGAAAACATATCACACTTTTCATCATAGTGCTTTTACCAATGCATAAAATGCATGGAGAAGTCATTTCGAATGACTGGTCCTCAGTGTTGTGAGAACGATGACTGGTTAAAATTTTTGGTGGTTTCTTGTTCAGTCCATAGGCCTACATCATGTGGCAAACCGGTGAGCATGTGGCTCTATTAGTATAGGAGATACCTGAAAACATATCACACTTTTCATCATAGTGCTTTTACCAATGCATAAAATGCATGGAGAAGTCATTTCGAATGACTGGTCCTCAGTGTTGTGAGAACGATGACTGGTTAAAATTTTTGGTGGTTTCTTGTTCAGTCCATAGGCCTACATCATGTGGCAAACCGGTGAGCATGTGGCTCTATTAGTATAGGAGATACCTGAAAACATATCACACTTTTCATCATAGTGCTTTTACCAATGCATAAAATGCATGGAGAAGTCATTTCGAATGACTGGTCCTCAGTGTTGTGAGAACGATGACTGGTTAAAATTTTTGGTGGTTTCTTGTTCAGTCCATAGGCCTACATCATGTGGCAAACCGGTGAGCATGTGGCTCTATTAGTATAGGAGATACCTGAAAACATATCACACTTTTCATCATAGTGCTTTTACCAATGCATAAAATGCATGGAGAAGTCATTTCGAATGACTGGTCCTCAGTGTTGTGAGAACGATGACTGGTTAAAATTTTTGGTGGTTTCTTGTTCAGTCCATAGGCCTACATCATGTGGCAAACCGGTGAGCATGTGGCTCTATTAGTATAGGAGATACCTGAAAACATATCACACTTTTCATCATAGTGCTTTTACCAATGCATAAAATGCATGGAGAAGTCATTTCGAATGACTGGTCCTCAGTGTTGTGAGAACGATGACTGGTTAAAATTTTGGGTGGTTTCTTGTTCAGTCCATAGGCCTACATCATGTGGCAAACCGGTGAGCATGTGGCTCTATTAGTATAGGAGATACCTGAAAACATATCACACTTTTCATCATAGTGCTTTTACCAATGCATAAAAAGCATGGAGAAGTCATTTCGAATGACTGGTCCTCAGTGTTGTGAGAACGATGACTGGTTAAAATTTTTGGTGGTTTCTTGTTCAGTCCATAGGCCTACATCATGTGGCAAACCGGTGAGCATGTGGCTCTATTAGTATAGGAGATACCTGAAAACATATCACACTTTTCATCATAGTGCTTTTACCAGTGCATAAAATGCATGGAGAAGTCATTTCGAATGACTGGTCCTCAGTGTTGTGAGAACGATGACTGGTTAAAATTTTTGGTGGTTTCTTGTTCAGTCCATAGGCCTACATCATGTGGCAAACCGGTGAGCATGTGGCTCTATTAGTATAGGAGATACCTGAAAACATATCACACTTTTCATCATAGTGCTTTTACCAATGCATAAAATGCATGGAGAAGTCATTTCGAATGACTGGTCCTCAGTGTTGTGAGAACGATGACTGGTTAAAATTTTTGGTGGTTTCTTGTTCAGTCCATAGGCCTACATCATGTGGCAAACCGGTGAGCATGTGGCTCTATTAGTATAGGAGATACCTGAAAACATATCACACTTTTCATCATAGTGCTTTTACCAATGCATAAAATGCATGGAGAAGTCATTTCGAATGACTGGTCCTCAGTGTTGTGAGAACAATGACTGGTTAAAATTTTTGGTGGTTTCTTGTTCAGTCCATAGGCCTACATCATGTGGCAAACCGGTGAGCATGTGGCTCTATTAGTATAGGAGATACCTGAAAACATATCACACTTTTCATCATAGTGCTTTTACCAATGCATAAAATGCATTTAGAAGTCATTTCGAATGACTGGTCCTCAGTGTTGTGAGAACGATGACTGGTTAAAATTTTAGGTGGTTTCTTGTTCAGTCCATAGGCCTACATCATGTGGCAAACCGGTGAGCATGTGGCTCTATTAGTATAGGAGATACCTGAAAGCATATCACACTTTTCATCATAGTGCTTTTACCAATGCATAAAATGCATGGAGAAGTCATTTCGAATGACTGGTCCTCAGTGTTGTGAGAACGATGACTGGTTAAAATTTTTGGTGGTTTCTTGTTCAGTCCATAGGCCTACATCATGTGGCAAACCGGTGAGCATGTGGCTCTATTAGTATAGGAGATACCTGAAAACATATCACACTTTTCATCATAGTGCTTTTACCAATGCATAAAATGCATGGAGAAGTCATTTCGAATGACTGGTCCTCAGTGTTGTGAGAACGATGACTGGTTAAAATTTTTGGTGGTTTCTTGTTCAGTCCATAGGCCTACATCATGTGGCAAACCGGTGAGCATGTGGCTCTATTAGTATAGGAGATACCTGAAAACATATCACACTTTTCATCATAGTGCTTTTACCAATGCATAAAATGCATGGAGAAGTCATTTCGAATGACTGGTCCTCAGTGTTGTGAGAACGATGACTGGTTAAAATTTTTGGTGGTTTCTTGTTCAGTCCATAGGCCTACATCATGTGGCAAACCGGTGAGCATGTGGCTCTATTAGTATAGGAGATACCTGAAAACATATCACACTTTTCATCATAGTGCTTTTACCAATGCATAAAATGCATGGAGAAGTCATTTCGAATGACTGGTCCTCAGTGTTGTGAGAACGATGACTGGTTAAAATTTTTGGTGGTTTCTTGTTCAGTCCATAGGCCTACATCATGTGGCAAACCGGTGAGCATGTGGCTCTATTAGTATAGGAGATACCTGAAAACATATCACACTTTTCATCATAGTGCTTTTACCAATGCATAAAATGCATGGAGAAGTCATTTCGAATGACTGGTCCTCAGTGTTGTGAGAACAATGACTGGTTAAAATTTTTGGTGGTTTCTTGTTCAGTCCATAGGCCTACATCATGTGGCAAACCGGTGAGCATGTGGCTCTATTAGTATAGGAGATACCTGAAAACATATCACACTTTTCATCATAGTGCTTTTACCAATGCATAAAATGCATGGAGAAGTCATTTCGAATGACTGGTCCTCAGTGTTGTGAGAACGATGACTAGTTAAAATTTTTGGTGGTTTCTTGTTCAGTCCATAGGCCTACATCATGTGGCAAACCGGTGAGCATGTGGCTCTATTAGTATAGGAGATACCTGAAAACATATCACACTTTTCATCATAGTGCTTTTACCAATGCATAAAATGCATGGAGAAGTCATTTCGAATGACTGGTCCTCAGTGTTGTGAGAACGATGACTGGTTAAAATTTTTGGTGGTTTCTTGTTCAGTCCATAGGCCTACATCATGTGGCAAACCGGTGAGCATGTGGCTCTATTAGTATAGGAGATACCTGAAAACATATCACACTTTTCATCATAGTGCTTTTACCAATGCATAAAATGCATGGAGAAGTCATTTCGAATGACTGGTCCTCAGTGTTGTGAGAACGATGACTGGTTAAAATTTTTGGTGGTTTCTTGTTCAGTCCATAGGCCTACATCATGTGGCAAACCGGTGAGCATGTGGCTCTATTAGTATAGGAGATACCTGAAAACATATCACACTTTTCATCATAGTGCTTTTACCAATGCATAAAATGCATGGAGAAGTCATTTCGAATGACTGGTCCTCAGTGTTGTGAGAACGATGACTGGTTAAAATTTTTGGTGGTTTCTTGTTCAGTCCATAGGCCTACATCATGTGGCAAACCGGTGAGCATGTGGCGCTATTAGTATAGGAGATACCTGAAAACATATCACACTTTTCATCATAGTGCTTTTACCAATGCATAAAATGCATGGAGAAGTCATTTCGAATGACTGGTCCTCAGTGTTGTGAGAACGATGACTGGTTAAAATTTTTGGTGGTTTCTTGTTCAGTCCATAGGCCTACATCATGTGGCAAACCGGTGAGCATGTGGCTCTATCAGTATAGGAGATACCTGAAAACTTATCACACTTTTCATCATAGTGCTTTTACCAATGCATAAAATGCATGGAGAAGTCATTTCGAATGACTGGTCCTCAGTGTTGTGAGAACGATGACTGGTTAAAATTTTTGGTGGTTTCTTGTTCAGTCCATAGGCCTACATCATGTGGCAAACCGGTGAGCATGTGGCTCTATTAGTATAGGAGATACCTGAAAACATATCACACTTTTCATCATAGTGCTTTTACCAATGCATAAAATGCATGGAGAAGTCATTTCGAATGACTGGTCCTCAGTGTTGTGAGAACGATGACTGGTTAAAATTTTTGGTGGTTTCTTGTTCAGTCCATAGGCCTACATCATGTGGCAAACCGGTGAGCATGTGGCTCTATTAGTATAGGAGATACCTGAAAACATATCACACTTTTCATCATAGTGCTTTTACCAATGCATAAAATGCATGGAGAAGTCATTTCGAATGACTGGTCCTCAGTGTTGTGAGAACGATGACTGGTTAAAATTTTTGGTGGTTTCTTGTTCAGTCCATAGGCCTACATCATGTGGCAAACCGGTGAGCATATGGCTCTATTAGTATAGGAGATACCTGAAAACATATCACACTTTTCATCATAGTGCTTTTACCAATGCATAAAATGCATGGAGAAGTCATTTCGAATGACTGGTCCTCAGTGTTGTGAGAACGATGACTGGTTAAAATTTTTGGTGGTTTCTTGTTCAGTCCATAGGCCTACATCATGTGACAAACCGGTGAGCATGTGGCTCTATTAGTATAGGAGATACCTGAAAACATATCCCACTTTTCATCATAGTGCTTTTACCAATGCATAAAATGCATGGAGAAGTCATTTCGAATGACTGGTCCTCAGTGTTGTGAGAACGATGACTGGTTAAAATTTTTGGTGGTTTCTTGTTCAGTCCATAGGCCTACATCATGTGGCAAACCAGTGAGCATGTGGCTCTATTAGTATAGGAGATACCTGAAAACATATCACACTTTTCATCATAGTGCTTTTACCAATGCATAAAATGCATGGAGAAGTCATTTCAAATGACTGGTCCTCAGTGTTGTGAGAACAATTACTGGTTAAAATTTTTGGTGGTTTCTTGTTCAGTCCATAGGCCTACATCATGTGGCAAACCGGTGAGCATGTGGCTCTATTAGTATAGGAGATACCTGAAAACATATCACACTTTTCATCATAGTGCTTTTACCAATGCATAAAATGCATGGAGAAGTCATTTCGAATGACTGGTCCTCAGTGTTGTGAGAACGATGACTGGTTAAAATTTTTGGTGGTTTCTTGTTCAGTCCATAGGCCTACATCATGTGGCAAACCGGTGAGCATATGGCTCTATTAGTATAGGAGATACCTGAAAACATATCACACTTTTCATCATAGTGCTTTTACCAATGCATAAAATGCATGGAGAAGTCATTTCGAATGACTGGTCCTCAGTGTTGTGAGAACGATGACTGGTTAAAATTTTTGGTGGTTTCTTGTTCAGTCCATAGGCCTACATCATGTGACAAACCGGTGAGCATGTGGCTCTATTAGTATAGGAGATACCTGAAAACATATCACACTTTTCATCATAGTGCTTTTACCAATGCATAAAATGCATGGAGAAGTCATTTCGAATGACTGGTCCTCAGTGTTGTGAGAACGATGACTGGTTAAAATTTTTGGTGGTTTCTTGTTCAGTCCATAGGCCTACATCATGTGGCAAACCGGTGAGCATGTGGCTCTATTAGTATAGGAGATACCTGAAAACATATCACACTTTTCATCATAGTGCTTTTACCAATGCATAAAATGCATGGAGAAGTCATTTCGAATGACTGGTCCTCAGTGTTGTGAGAACGATGACTGGTTAAAATTTTTGGTGGTTTCTTGTTCAGTCCACAGGCCCACATCATGTGGCAAACCGGTGAGCATGTGGCTCTATTAGTATAGGAGATACCTGAAAACATATCACACTTTTCATCATAGTGCTTTTACCAATGCATAAAATGCATGGAGAAGTCATTTCGAATGACTGGTCCTCAGTGTTTTGAGAACGATGACTGGTTAAAATTTTTGGTGGTTTCTTGTTCAGTCCATAGGCCTACATCATGTGGCAAACCGGTGAGCATGTGGCTCTATTAGTATAGGAGATACCTGAAAACATATCACACTTTTCATCATAGTGCTTTTACCAATGCATAAAATGCATGGAGAAGTCATTTCGAATGACTGGTCCTGAGTGTTGTGAGAACGATGACTGGTTAAAATTTTTGGTGGTTTCTTGTTCAGTCCATAGGCCTACATCATGTGGCAAACCGGTGAGCATGTGGCTCTATTAGTATAGGAGATACCTGAAAACATATCACACTTTTCATCATAGTGCTTTTACCAATGCATAAAATGCATGGAGAAGTCATTTCGAATGACTGGTCCTCAGTGTTGTGAGAACGATGACTGGTTAAAATTTTTGGTGGTTTCTTGTTCAGTCCATAGGCCTACATCATGTGGCAAACCGGTGAGCATGTGGCTCTATTAGTATAGGAGATACCTGAAAACATATCACACTTTTCATCATAGTGCTTTTACCAATGCATAAAATGCATGGAGAAGTCATTTCGAATGACTGGTCCTCAGTGTTGTGAGAACGATGACTGGTTAAAATTTTTGGTGGTTTCTTGTTCAGTCCACAGGCCCACATCATGTGGCAAACCGGTGAGCATGTGGCTCTATTAGTATAGGAGATACCTGAAAACATATCACACTTTTCATCATAGTGCTTTTACCAATGCATAAAATGCATGGAGAAGTCATTTCGAATGACTGGTCCTCAGTGTTTTGAGAACGATGACTGGTTAAAATTTTTGGTGGTTTCTTGTTCAGTCCATAGGCCTACATCATGTGGCAAACCGGTGAGCATGTGGCTCTATTAGTATAGGAGATACCTGAAAACATATCACACTTTTCATCATAGTGCTTTTACCAATGCATAAAATGCATGGAGAAGTCATTTCGAATGACTGGTCCTGAGTGTTGTGAGAACGATGACTGGTTAAAATTTTTGGTGGTTTCTTGTTCAGTCCATAGGCCTACATCATGTGGCAAACCGGTGAGCATGTGGCTCTATTAGTATAGGAGATACCTGAAAACATATCACACTTTTCATCATAGTGCTTTTACCAATGCATAAAATGCATGGAGAAGTCATTTCGAATGACTGGTCCTCAGTGTTGTGAGAACGATGACTGGTTAAAATTTTTGGTGGTTTCTTGTTCAGTCCATAGGCCTACATCATGTGGCAAACCGGTGAGCATGTGGCTCTATTAGTATAGGAGATACCTGAAAACATATCACACTTTTCATCATAGTGCTTTTACCAATGCATAAAATGCATGGAGAAGTCATTTCGAATGACTGGTCCTCAGTGTTGTGAGAACGATGACTGGTTAAAATTTTTAGTGGTTTCTTGTTCAGTCCATAGGCCTACATCATGTGGCAAACCGGTGAGCATGTGGCTCTATTAGTATAGGAGATACCTGAAAACATATCACACTTTTCATCATAGTGCTTTTACCAATGCATAAAATGCATGGAGAAGTCATTTCGAATGACTGGTCCTCAGTGTTGTGAGAACGATGACTGGTTAAAATTTTGGGTGGTTTCTTGTTCAGTC
The DNA here is from genome assembly GCF_032444005.1 of Ranitomeya imitator. Classification (NCBI taxonomy): domain Eukaryota; kingdom Metazoa; phylum Chordata; class Amphibia; order Anura; family Dendrobatidae; genus Ranitomeya; species Ranitomeya imitator. Next base: position 142,466 of record NW_027194191.1, read on the forward strand.
CATAGGCCTACATCATGTGGCAAACCGGTGAGCATGTGGCTCTATTAGTATAGGAGATACCTGAAAACATATCACACTTTTCATCATAGTGCTTTTACCAATGCATAAAATGCATGGAGAAGTCATTTCGAATGACTGGTCCTCAGTGTTGTGAGAACGATGACTGGTTAAAATTTTTGGTGGTTTCTTGTTCAGTCCATAGGCCTACATCATGTGGCAAACCGGTGAGCATGTGGCTCTATTAGTATAGGAGATACCTGAAAACATATCACACTTTTCATCATAGTGCTTTTACCAATGCATAAAATGCATGGAGAAGTCATTTCGAATGACTGGTCCTCAGTGTTGTGAGAACGATGACTGGTTAAAATTTTTGGTGGTTTCTTGTTCAGTCCATAGGCCTACATCATGTGGCAAACCGGTGAGCATGTGGCTCTATTAGTATAGGAGATACCTGAAAACATATCACACTTTTCATCATAGTGCTTTTACCAATGCATAAAATGCATGGAGAAGTCATTTCGAATGACTGGTCCTCAGTGTTGTGAGAACGATGACTGGTTAAAATTTTTGGTGGTTTCTTGTTCAGTCCATAGGCCTACATCATGTGGCAAACCGGTGAGCATGTGGCTCTATTAGTATAGGAGATACCTGAAAACATATCACACTTTTCATCATAGTGCTTTTACCAATGCATAAAATGCATGGAGAAGTCATTTCGAATGACTGGTCCTCAGTGTTGTGAGAACAATGACTGGTTAAAATTTTTGGTGGTTTCTTGTTCAGTCCATAGGCCTACATCATGTGGCAAACCGGTGAGCATGTGGCTCTATTAGTATAGGAGATACCTGAAAACATATCACACTTTTCATCATAGTGCTTTTACCAATGCATAAAATGCATGGAGAAGTCATTTCGAATGACTGGTCCTCAGTGTTGTGAGAACGATGACTGGTTAAAATTTTTGGTGGTTTCTTGTTCAGTCCATAGGCCTACATCATGTGGCAAACCGGTGAGCATATGGCTCTATTAGTATAGGAGATACCTGAAAACATATCACACTTTTCATCATAGTGCTTTTACCAATGCATAAAATGCATGGAGAAGTCATTTCGAATGACTGGTCCTCAGTGTTGTGAGAACGATGACTGGTTAAAATTTTTGGTGGTTTCTTGTTCAGTCCATAGGCCTACATCATGTGACAAACCGGTGAGCATGTGGCTCTATTAGTATAGGAGATACCTGAAAACATATCCCACTTTTCATCATAGTGCTTTTACCAATGCATAAAATGCATGGAGAAGTCATTTCGAATGACTGGTCCTCAGTGTTGTGAGAACGATGACTGGTTAAAATTTTTGGTGGTTTCTTGTTCAGTCCATAGGCCTACATCATGTGGCAAACCAGTGAGCATGTGGCTCTATTAGTATAGGAGATACCTGAAAACATATCACACTTTTCATCATAGTGCTTTTACCAATGCATAAAATGCATGGAGAAGTCATTTCGAATGACTGGTCCTCAGTGTTGTGAGAACAATGACTGGTTAAAATTTTTGGTGGTTTCTTGTTCAGTCCATAGGCCTACATCATGTGGCAAACCGGTGAGCATGTGGCTCTATTAGTATAGGAGATACCTGAAAACATATCACACTTTTCATCATAGTGCTTTTACCAATGCATAAAATGCATGGAGAAGTCATTTCGAATGACTGGTCCTCAGTGTTGTGAGAACGATGACTGGTTAAAATTTTTGGTGGTTTCTTGTTCAGTCCATAGGCCTACATCATGTGGCAAACCGGTGAGCATATGGCTCTATTAGTATAGGAGATACCTGAAAACATATCACACTTTTCATCATAGTGCTTTTACCAATGCATAAAATGCATGGAGAAGTCATTTCGAATGACTGGTCCTCAGTGTTGTGAGAACGATGACTGGTTAAAATTTTTGGTGGTTTCTTGTTCAGTCCATAGGCCTACATCATGTGACAAACCGGTGAGCATGTGGCTCTATTAGTATAGGAGATACCTGAAAACATATCACACTTTTCATCATAGTGCTTTTACCAATGCATAAAATGCATGGAGAAGTCATTTCGAATGACTGGTCCTCAGTGTTGTGAGAACGATGACTGATTAAAATTTTTGGTGGTTTCTTGTTCAGTCCATAGGCCTACATCATGTGGCAAACCGGTGAGCATGTGGCTCTATTAGTATAGGAGATACCTGAAAACATATCACACTTTTCATCATAGTGCTTTTACCAATGCATAAAATGCATGGAGAAGTCATTTCGAATGACTGGTCCTCAGTGTTGTGAGAACGATGACTGGTTAAAATTTTTGGTGGTTTCTTGTTCAGTCCATAGGCCCACATCATGTGGCAAACCGGTGAGCATGTGGCTCTATTAGTATAGGAGATACCTGAAAACATATCACACTTTTCATCATAGTGCTTTTACCAATGCATAAAATGCATGGAGAAGTCATTTCGAATGACTGGTCCTCAGTGTTGTGAGAACGATGACTGGTTAAAATTTTTGGTGGTTTCTTGTTCAGTCCACAGGCCTACATCATGTGGCAAACCGGTGAGCATGTGGCTCTAATAATATAGGAGATACCTGAAAACATATCACACTTTTCATCATAGTGCTTTTACCAATGCATAAAATGCATGGAGAAGTCATTTCGAATGACTGGTCCTCAGTGTTGTGAGAACGATGACTGGTTAAAATTTTTGGTGGTTTCTTGTTCAGTCCATAGGCCTACATCATGTGGCAAACCAGTGAGCATGTGGCTCTATTAGTATAGGAGATACCTGAAAACATATCACACTTTTCATCATAGTGCTTTTACCAATGCATAAAATGCATGGAGAAGTCATTTCAAATGACTGGTCCTCAGTGTTGTGAGAACGATGACTGGTTAAAATTTTTGGTGGTTTCTTGTTCAGTCCATAGGCCTACATCATGTGGCAAACCGGTGAGCATGTGGCTCTATTAGTATAGGAGATACCTGAAAACATATCACACTTTTCATCATAGTGCTTTTACCAATGCATAAAATGCATGGAGAAGTCATTTCGAATGACTGGTCCTCAGTGTTGTGAGAACGATGACTGGTTAAAATTTTTGGTGGTTTCTTGTTCAGTCCATAGGCCTACATCATGTGGCAAACCGGTGAGCATGTGGCTCTATTAGTATAGGAGATACCTGAAAACATATCACACTTTTCATCATAGTGCTTTTACCAATGCATAAAATGCATGGAGAAGTCATTTCGAATGACTGGTCCTCAGTGTTGTGAGAACGATGACTGGTTAAAATTTTTGGTGGTTTCTTGTTCAGTCCACAGGCCCACATCATGTGGCAAACCGGTGAGCATGTGGCTCTATTAGTATAGGAGATACCTGAAAACATATCACACTTTTCATCATAGTGCTTTTACCAATGCATAAAATGCATGGAGAAGTCATTTCGAATGACTGGTCCTCAGTGTTTTGAGAACGATGACTGGTTAAAATTTTTGGTGGTTTCTTGTTCAGTCCATAGGCCTACATCATGTGGCAAACCGGTGAGCATGTGGCTCTATTAGTATAGGAGATACCTGAAAACATATCACACTTTTCATCATAGTGCTTTTACCAATGCATAAAATGCATGGAGAAGTCATTTCGAATGACTGGTCCTGAGTGTTGTGAGAACGATGACTGGTTAAAATTTTTGGTGGTTTCTTGTTCAGTCCATAGGCCTACATCATGTGGCAAACCGGTGAGCATGTGGCTCTATTAGTATAGGAGATACCTGAAAACATATCACACTTTTCATCATAGTGCTTTTACCAATGCATAAAATGCATGGAGAAGTCATTTCGAATGACTGGTCCTCAGTGTTGTGAGAACGATGACTGGTTAAAATTTTTGGTGGTTTCTTGTTCAGTCCATAGGCCTACATCATGTGGCAAACCGGTGAGCATGTGGCTCTATTAGTATAGGAGATACCTGAAAACATATCACACTTTTCATCATAGTGCTTTTACCAATGCATAAAATGCATGGAGAAGTCATTTCGAATGACTGGTCCTCAGTGTTGTGAGAACGATGACTGGTTAAAATTTTTGGTGGTTTCTTGTTCAGTCCACAGGCCCACATCATGTGGCAAACCGGTGAGCATGTGGCTCTATTAGTATAGGAGATACCTGAAAACATATCACACTTTTCATCATAGTGCTTTTACCAATGCATAAAATGCATGGAGAAGTCATTTCGAATGACTGGTCCTCAGTGTTTTGAGAACGATGACTGGTTAAAATTTTTGGTGGTTTCTTGTTCAGTCCATAGGCCTACATCATGTGGCAAACCGGTGAGCATGTGGCTCTATTAGTATAGGAGATACCTGAAAACATATCACACTTTTCATCATAGTGCTTTTACCAATGCATAAAATGCATGGAGAAGTCATTTCGAATGACTGGTCCTGAGTGTTGTGAGAACGATGACTGGTTAAAATTTTTGGTGGTTTCTTGTTCAGTCCATAGGCCTACATCATGTGGCAAACCGGTGAGCATGTGGCTCTATTAGTATAGGAGATACCTGAAAACATATCACACTTTTCATCATAGTGCTTTTACCAATGCATAAAATGCATGGAGAAGTCATTTCGAATGACTGGTCCTCAGTGTTGTGAGAACGACGACTGGTTAAAATTTTTGGTGGTTTCTTGTTCAGTCCATAGGCCTACATCATGTGGCAAACCGGTGAGCATGTGGCTCTATTAGTATAGGAGATACCTGAAAACATATCACACTTTTCATCATAGTGCTTTTACCAATGCATAAAATGCATGGAGAAGTCATTTCGAATGACTGGTCCTCAGTGTTGTGAGAACGATGACTGGTTAAAATTTTTAGTGGTTTCTTGTTCAGTCCATAGGCCTACATCATGTGGCAAACCGGTGAGCATGTGGCTCTATTAGTATAGGAGATACCTGAAAACATATCACACTTTTCATCATAGTGCTTTTACCAATGCATAAAATGCATGGAGAAGTCATTTCGAATGACTGGTCCTCAGTGTTGTGAGAACGATGACTGGTTAAAATTTTGGGTGGTTTCTTGTTCAGTCCATAGGCCTACATCATGTGGCAAACCGGTGAGCATGTGGCTCTATTAGTATAGGAGATACCTGAAAACATATCACACTTTTCATCATAGTGCTTTTACCAATGCATAAAATGCATGGAGAAGTCATTTCGAATGACTGGTCCTCAGTGTTGTGAGAACGATGACTGGTTAAAATTTTTGGTGGTTTCTTGTTCAGTCCATAGGCCTACATCATGTGGCAAACCGGTGAGCATGTGGCTCTATTAGTATAGGAGATACCTGAAAACATATCACACTTTTCATCATAGTGCTTTTACCAATGCATAAAATGCATGGAGAAGTCATTTCGAATGACTGGTCCTCAGTGTTGTGAGAACGATGACTGGTTAAAATTTTTGGTGGTTTCTTGTTCAGTCCATAGGCCTACATCATGTGGCAAACCGGTGAGCATGTGGCTCTATTAGTATAGGAGATACCTGAAAACATATCACACTTTTCATCATAGTGCTTTTACCAATGCATAAAATGCATGGAGAAGTCATTTCGAATGACTGGTCCTCAGTGTTGTGAGAACGATGACTGGTTAAAATTTTTGGTGGTTTCTTGTTCAGTCCATAGGCCTACATCATGTGGCAAACCGGTGAGCATGTGGCTCTATTAGTATAGGAGATACCTGAAAACATATCACACTTTTCATCATAGTGCTTTTACCAATGCATAAAATGCATGGAGAAGTCATTTCGAATGACTGGTCCTCAGTGTTGTGAGAACAATGACTGGTTAAAATTTTTGGTGGTTTCTTGTTCAGTCCATAGGCCTACATCATGTGGCAAACCGGTGAGCATGTGGCTCTATTAGTATAGGAGATACCTGAAAACATATCACACTTTTCATCATAGTGCTTTTACCAATGCATAAAATGCATGGAGAAGTCATTTCGAATGACTGGTCCTCAGTGTTGTGAGAACGATGACTGGTTAAAATTTTTGGTGGTTTCTTGTTCAGTCCATAGGCCTACATCATGTGGCAAACCGGTGAGCATATGGCTCTATTAGTATAGGAGATACCTGAAAACATATCACACTTTTCATCATAGTGCTTTTACCAATGCATAAAATGCATGGAGAAGTCATTTCGAATGACTGGTCCTCAGTGTTGTGAGAACGATGACTGGTTAAAATTTTTGGTGGTTTCTTGTTCAGTCCATAGGCCTACATCATGTGACAAACCGGTGAGCATGTGGCTCTATTAGTATAGGAGATACCTGAAAACATATCCCACTTTTCATCATAGTGCTTTTACCAATGCATAAAATGCATGGAGAAGTCATTTCGAATGACTGGTCCTCAGTGTTGTGAGAACGATGACTGGTTAAAATTTTTGGTGGTTTCTTGTTCAGTCCATAGGCCTACATCATGTGGCAAACCAGTGAGCATGTGGCTCTATTAGTATAGGAGATACCTGAAAACATATCACACTTTTCATCATAGTGCTTTTACCAATGCATAAAATGCATGGAGAAGTCATTTCGAATGACTGGTCCTCAGTGTTGTGAGAACAATGACTGGTTAAAATTTTTGGTGGTTTCTTGTTCAGTCCATAGGCCTACATCATGTGGCAAACCGGTGAGCATGTGGCTCTATTAGTATAGGAGATACCTGAAAACATATCACACTTTTCATCATAGTGCTTTTACCAATGCATAAAATGCATGGAGAAGTCATTTCGAATGACTGGTCCTCAGTGTTGTGAGAACGATGACTGGTTAAAATTTTTGGTGGTTTCTTGTTCAGTCCATAGGCCTACATCATGTGGCAAACCGGTGAGCATATGGCTCTATTAGTATAGGAGATACCTGAAAACATATCACACTTTTCATCATAGTGCTTTTACCAATGCATAAAATGCATGGAGAAGTCATTTCGAATGACTGGTCCTCAGTGTTGTGAGAACGATGACTGGTTAAAATTTTTGGTGGTTTCTTGTTCAGTCCATAGGCCTACATCATGTGACAAACCGGTGAGCATGTGGCTCTATTAGTATAGGAGATACCTGAAAACATATCACACTTTTCATCATAGTGCTTTTACCAATGCATAAAATGCATGGAGAAGTCATTTCGAATGACTGGTCCTCAGTGTTGTGAGAACGATGACTGGTTAAAATTTTTGGTGGTTTCTTGTTCAGTCCATAGGCCTACATCATGTGGCAAACCGGTGAGCATGTGGCTCTATTAGTATAGGAGATACCTGAAAACATATCACACTTTTCATCATAGTGCTTTTACCAATGCATAAAATGCATGGAGAAGTCATTTCGAATGACTGGTCCTCAGTGTTGTGAGAACGATGACTGGTTAAAATTTTTGGTGGTTTCTTGTTCAGTCCATAGGCCCACATCATGTGGCAAACCGGTGAGCATGTGGCTCTATTAGTATAGGAGATACCTGAAAACATATCACACTTTTCATCATAGTGCTTTTACCAATGCATAAAATGCATGGAGAAGTCATTTCGAATGACTGGTCCTCAGTGTTGTGAGAACGATGACTGGTTAAAATTTTTGGTGGTTTCTTGTTCAGTCCACAGGCCTACATCATGTGGCAAACCGGTGAGCATGTGGCTCTAATAATATAGGAGATACCTGAAAACATATCACACTTTTCATCATAGTGCTTTTACCAATGCATAAAATGCATGGAGAAGTCATTTCGAATGACTGGTCCTCAGTGTTGTGAGAACGATGACTGGTTAAAATTTTTGGTGGTTTCTTGTTCAGTCCATAGGCCTACATCATGTGGCAAACCGGTGAGCATGTGGCTCTATTAGTATAGGAGATACCTGAAAACATATCACACTTTTCATCATAGTGCTTTTACCAATGCATAAAATGCATGGAGAAGTCATTTCGAATGACTGGTCCTCAGTGTTGTGAGAACGATGACTGGTTAAAATTTTTGGTGGTTTCTTGTTCAGTCCATAGGCCTACATCATGTGGCAAACCGGTGAGCATGTGGCTCTATTAGTATAGGAGATACCTGAAAACATATCACACTTTTCATCATAGTGCTTTTACCAATGCATAAAATGCATGGAGAAGTCATTTCGAATGGCTGGTCCTCAGTGTTGTGAGAACGATGACTGGTTAAAATTTTTGGTGGTTTCTTGTTCAGTCCATAGGCCTACATCATGTGGCAAACCGGTGAGCATGTGGCTCTATTAGTATAGGAGATACCTGAAAACATATCACACTTTTCATCATAGTGCTTTTACCAATGCATAAAATGCATGGAGAAGTCATTTCGAATGACTGGTCCTCAGTGTTGTGAGAACGATGACTGGTTAAAATTTTTGGTGGTTTCTTGTTCAGTCCATAGGCCTACATCATGTGGCAAACCGGTGAGCATGTGGCTCTATTAGTATAGGAGATACCTGAAAACATATCACACTTTTCATCATAGTGCTTTTACCATTGCATAAAATGCATGGAGAAGTCATTTCGAATGACTGGTCCTCAGTGTTGTGAGAACGATGACTGGTTAAAATTTTTGGTGGTTTCTTGTTCAGTCCATAGGCCTACATCATGTGGCAAACCGGTGAGCATGTGGCTCTATTAGTATAGGAGATACCTGAAAACATATCACACTTTTCATCATAGTGCTTTTACCAATGCATAAAATGCATGGAGAAGTCATTTCGAATGACTGGTCCTCAGTGTTGTGAGAACGATGACTGGTTAAAATTTTTGGTGGTTTCTTGTTCAGTCCATAGGCCTACATCATGTGGCAAACCAGTGAGCATGTGGCTCTATTAGTATAGGAGATACCTGAAAACATATCACACTTTTCATCATAGTGCTTTTACCAATGCATAAAATGCATGGAGAAGTCATTTCGAATGACTGGTTCTCAGTGTTGTGAGAACGATGACTGGTTAAAATTTTTGGTGGTTTCTTGTTCAGTCCATAGGCCCACATCATGTGGCAAACCGGTGAGCATGTGGCTCTATTAGTATAGGAGATACCTGAAAACATATCACACTTTTCATCATAGTGCTTTTACCAATGCATAAAATGCATGGAGAAGTCATTTCGAATGACTGGTCCTCAGTGTTGTGAGAACGATGACTGGTTAAAATTTTTGGTGGTTTCTTGTTCAGTCCATAGGCCTACATCATGTGGCAAACCGGTGAGCATGTGGCTCTAATAATATAGGAGATACCTGAAAACATATCACACTTTTCATCATAGTGCTTTTACCAATGCATAAAATGCATGGAGAAGTCATTTCGAATGACTGGTCCTCAGTGTTGTGAGAACGATGACTGGTTAAAATTTTTGGTGGTTTCTTGTTCAGTCCATAGGCCTACATCATGTGGCAAACCGGTGAGCATGTGGCTCTATTAGTATAGGAGATACCTGAAAACATATCACACTTTTCATCATAGTGCTTTTACCAATGCATAAAATGCATGGAGAAGTCATTTCGAATGACTGGTCCTCAGTGTTGTGAGAACGATGACTGGTTAAAATTTTTGGTGGTTTCTTGTTCAGTCCATAGGCCTACATCATGTGGCAAACCAGTGAGCATGTGGCTCTATTAGTATAGGAGATACCTGAAAACATATCACACTTTTCATCATAGTGCTTTTACCAATGCATAAAATGCATGGAGAAGTCATTTCGAATGACTGGTTCTCAGTGTTGTGAGAACGATGACTGGTTAAAATTTTTGGTGGTTTCTTGTTCAGTCCATAGGCCCACATCATGTGGCAAACCGGTGAGCATGTGGCTCTATTAGTATAGGAGATACCTGAAAACATATCACACTTTTCATCATAGTGCTTTTACCAATGCATAAAATGCATGGAGAAGTCATTTCGAATGACTGGTCCTCAGTGTTGTGAGAACGATGACTGGTTAAAATTTTTGGTGGTTTCTTGTTCAGTCCATAGGCCTACATCATGTGGCAAACCGGTGAGCATGTGGCTCTAATAATATAGGAGATACCTGAAAACATATCACACTTTTCATCATAGTGCTTTTACCAATGCATAAAATGCATGGAGAAGTCATTTCGAATGACTGGTCCTCAGTGTTGTGAGAACGATGACTGGTTAAAATTTTTGGTGGTTTCTTGTTCAGTCCATAGGCCTACATCATGTGGCAAACCGGTGAGCATGTGGCTCTATTAGTATAGGAGATACCTGAAAACATATCACACTTTTCATCATAGTGCTTTTACCAATGCATAAAATGCATGGAGAAGTCATTTCGAATGACTGGTCCTCAGTGTTGTGAGAACGATGACTGGTTAAAATTTTTGGTGGTTTCTTGTTCAGTCCATAGGCCTACATCATGTGGCAAACCGGTGAGCATGTGGCTCTATTAGTATAGGAGATACCTGAAAACATATCACACTTTTCATCATAGTGCTTTTACCAATGCATAAAATGCATGGAGAAGTCATTTCGAATGACTGGTCCTCAGTGTTGTGAGAACGATGACTGGTTAAAATTTTTGGTGGTTTCTTGTTCAGTCCATAGGCCTACATCATGTGGCAAACCGGTGAGCATGTGGCTCTATTAGTATAGGAGATACCTGAAAACATATCACACTTTTCATCATAGTGCTTTTACCAATGCATAAAATGCATGGAGAAGTCATTTCGAATGACTGGTCCTCAGTGTTGTGAGAACGATGACTGGTTAAAATTTTTGGTGGTTTCTTGTTCAGTCCATAGGCCTACATCATGTGGCAAACCGGTGAGCATGTGGCTCTATTAGTATAGGAGATACCTGAAAACATATCACACTTTTCATCATAGTGCTTTTACCAATGCATAAAATGCATGGAGAAGTCATTTCGAATGACTGGTCCTCAGTGTTGTGAGAACGATGACTGGTTAAAATTTTTGGTGGTTTCTTGTTCAGTCCATAGGCCTACATCATGTGGCAAACCGGTGAGCATGTGGCTCTATTAGTATAGGAGATACCTGAAAACATATCACACTTTTCATCATAGTGCTTTTACCAATGCATAAAATGCATGGAGAAGTCATTTCGAATGACTGGTCCTCAGTGTTGTGAGAACGATGACTGGTTAAAATTTTTGGTGGTTTCTTGTTCAGTCCATAGGCCTACATCATGTGGCAAACCGGTGAGCATGTGGCTCTATTAGTATAGGAGATACCTGAAAACATATCACACTTTTCATCATAGTGCTTTTACCAATGCATAAAATGCATGGAGAAGTCATTTCGAATGACTGGTCCTCAGTGTTGTGAGAACGATGACTGGTTAAAATTTTGGGTGGTTTCTTGTTCAGTCCATAGGCCTACATCATGTGGCAAACCGGTGAGCATGTGGCTCTATTAGTATAGGAGATACCTGAAAACATATCACACTTTTCATCATAGTGCTTTTACCAATGCATAAAAAGCATGGAGAAGTCATTTCGAATGACTGGTCCTCAGTGTTGTGAGAACGATGACTGGTTAAAATTTTTGGTGGTTTCTTGTTCAGTCCATAGGCCTACATCATGTGGCAAACCGGTGAGCATGTGGCTCTATTAGTATAGGAGATACCTGAAAACATATCACACTTTTCATCATAGTGCTTTTACCAGTGCATAAAATGCATGGAGAAGTCATTTCGAATGACTGGTCCTCAGTGTTGTGAGAACGATGACTGGTTAAAATTTTGGGTGGTTTCTTGTTCAGTCCATAGGCCTACATCATGTGGCAAACCGGTGAGCATGTGGCTCTATTAGTATAGGAGATACCTGAAAACATATCACACTTTTCATCATAGTGCTTTTACCAATGCATAAAATGCATGGAGAAGTCATTTCGAATGACTGGTCCTCAGTGTTGTGAGAACGATGACTGGTTAAAATTTTTGGTGGTTTCTTGTTCAGTCCATAGGCCTACATCATGTGGCAAACCGGTGAGCATGTGGCTCTATTAATATAGGAGATACCTGAAAACATATCACACTTTTCATCATAGTGCTTTTACCAATGCATAAAATGCATGGAGAAGTCATTTCGAATGACTGGTCCTCAGTGTTGTGAGAACAATGACTGGTTAAAATTTTTGGTGGTTTCTTGTTCAGTCCATAGGCCTACATCATGTGGCAAACCGGTGAGCATGTGGCTCTATTAGTATAGGAGATACCTGAAAACATATCACACTTTTCATCATAGTGCTTTTACCAATGCATAAAATGCATGGAGAAGTCATTTCGAATGACTGGTCCTCAGTGTTGTGAGAACGATGACTGGTTAAAATTTTTGGTGGTTTCTTGTTCAGTCCATAGGCCTACATCATGTGGCAAACCGGTGAGCATGTGGCTCTATTAGTATAGGAGATACCTGAAAGCATATCACACTTTTCATCATAGTGCTTTTACCAATGCATAAAATGCATGGAGAAGTCATTTCGAATGACTGGTCCTCAGTGTTGTGAGAACGATGACTGGTTAAAATTTTTGGTGGTTTCTTGTTCAGTCCATAGGCCTACATCATGTGGCAAACCGGTGAGCATGTGGCTCTATTAGTAAAGGAGATACCTGAAAACATATCACACTTTTCATCATAGTGCTTTTACCAATGCATAAAATGCATGGAGAAGTCATTTCGAATGACTGGTCCTTAGTGTTGTGAGAACGATGACTGGTTAAAATTTTTGGTGGTTTCTTGTTCAGTCCATAGGCCTACATCATGTGGCAAACCGGTGAGCATGTGGCTCTATTAGTATAGGAAATACCTGAAAACATATCACACTTTTCATCATAGTGCTTTTACCAATGCATAAAATGCATGGAGAGGTCATTTCGAATGACTGGTCCTCAGTGTTGTGAGAACGATGACTGGTTAAAATTTTTGGTGGTTTCTTGTTCAGTCCATAGGCCTACATCATGTGGCAAACCGGTGAGCATGTGGCTCTATTAGTATAGGAGATACCTGAAAACATATCACACTTTTCATCATAGTGCTTTTACCAATGCATAAAATGCATGGAGAGGTCATTTCGAATGACTGGTCCTCAGTGTTGTGAGAACGATGACTGGTTAAAATTTTTGGTGGTTTCTTGTTCAGTCCATAGGCCTACATCATGTGGCAAACCGGTGAGCATGTGGCTCTATTAGTATAGGAGATACCTGAAAACATATCACACTTTTCATCATAGTGCTTTTACCAATGCATAAAAGCACTATGATGAAAAGTGTGATATGTTTTCAGGTATCTCCTATACTAATAGAGCCACATGCTCACCGGTTTGCCACATTATGTAGGCCTATGGACTGAACAAGAAACCACCAAAAATTTTAACTAGTCATCGTTCTCACAACACTGAGGACCAGTCATTCGAAATGACTTCTCCATGCATTTTATGCATTGGTAAAAGCACTATGATGAAAAGTGTGATATGTTTTCAGGTATCTCCTATACTAATAAAGCCACATGCTCACCGGTTTGCCACATGATGTAGGCCTATGGACTGAACAAGAAACCACCAAAAATTTTAACCAGTCATCGTTCTCACAACACTGAGGACCAGTCATTCGAAATGACTTCTCCATGCATTTTATGCATTGGTAAAAGCACTATGATGAAAAGTGTGATATGTTTTCAGGTATCTCCTATACTAATAGAGCCACATGCTCACCGGTTTGCCACATGATGTAGGCCTATGGACTGAACAAGAAACCACCAAAAATTTTAACCAGTCATCGTTCTCACAACACTGAGGACCAGTCATTCGAAATGACTTCTCCATGCATTTTATGCATTGGTAAAAGCACTATGATGAAAAGTGTGATATGTTTTCAGGTATCTCCTATACTAATAGAGCCACATGCTCACCGGTTTGCCACATGATGTAGGTCTATGGACTGAACAAGAAACCACCAAAAATTTTAACCAGTCATCGTTCTCACAACACTGAGGACCAGTCATTCGAAATGACTTCTCCATGCATTTTATGCATTGGTAAAAGCACTATAATGAAAAGTGTGATATGTTTTCAGGTATCTCCTATACTAATAGAGCCACATGCTCACCGGTTTGCCACATGATGTAGGCCTATGGACTGAACAAGAAACCACCAAAAATTTTAACTAGTCATCGTTCTCACAACACTGAGGACCAGTCATTCGAAATGACTTCTCCATGCATTTTATGCATTGGTAAAAGCACTATGATGAAAAGTGTGATATGTTTTCAGGTATCTCCTATACTAATAAAGCCACATGCTCACCGGTTTGCCACATGATGTAGGCCTATGGACTGAACAAGAAACCACCAAAAATTTTAACCAGTCATCGTTCTCACAACACTGAGGACCAGTCATTCGAAATGACTTCTCCATGCATTTTATGCATTGGTAAAAGCACTATGATGAAAAGTGTGATATGTTTTCAGGTATCTCCTATACTAATAGAGCCACATGCTCACCGGTTTGCCACATGATGTAGGCCTATGGACTGAACAAGAAACCACCAAAAATTTTAACCAGTCATCGTTCTCACAACACTGAGGACCAGTCATTCGAAATGACTTCTCCATGCATTTTATGCATTGGTAAAAGCACTATGATGAAAAGTGTGATATGTTTTCAGGTATCTCCTATACTAATAGAGCCACATGCTCACCGGTTTGCCACATGATGTAGGTCTATGGACTGAACAAGAAACCACCAAAAATTTTAACCAGTCATCGTTCTCACAACACTGAGGACCAGTCATTCGAAATGACTTCTCCATGCATTTTATGCATTGGTAAAAGCACTATGATGAAAAGTGTGATATGTTTTCAGGTATCTCCTATACTAATAGAGCCACATGCTCACCGGTTTGTCACATGATGTAGGCCTATGGACTGAACAAGAAACCACCAAAAATTTTAACCAGTCATCGTTCTCACAACACTGAGGACCAGTCATTCGAAATGACTTCTCCATGCATTTTATGCATTGGTAAAAGCACTATGATGAAAAGTGTGATATGTTTTCAGGTATCTCCTATACTAATAGAGCCACATGCTCACCGGTTTGCCACATGATGTAGGCCTATGGACTGAACAAGAAACCACCAAAAATTTTAACCAGTCATCGTTCTCACAACACTGAGGACCAGTCATTCGAAATGACTTCTCCATGCATTTTATGCATTGGTAAAAGCACTATGATGAAAAGTGTGATATGTTTTCAGGTATCTCCTATACTAATAGAGCCACATGCTCACCGGTTTGCCACATGATGTAGGCCTATGGACTGAACAAGAAACCACCAAAAATTTTAACCAGTCATCGTTCTCACAACACTGAGGACCAGTCATTCGAAATGACTTCTCCATGCATTTTATGCATTGGTAAAAGCACTATGATGAAAAGTGTGATATGTTTTCAGGTATCTCCTATTCTAATAGAGCCACATGCTCACCGGTTTGTCACATGATGTAGGCCTATGGACTGAACAAGAAACCACCAAAAATTTTAACCAGTCATTGTTCTCACAACACTGAGGACCAGTCATTCGAAATGACTTCTCCATGCATTTTATGCATTGGTAAAAGCACTATGATGAAAAGTGTGATATGTTTTCAGGTATCTCCTATACTAATAGAGCCATATGCTCACCGGTTTGCCACATGATGTAGGCCTATGGACTGAACAAGAAACCACCAAAAATTTTAACCAGTCATCGTTCTCACAACACTGAGGACCAGTCATTCGAAATGACTTCTCCATGCATTTTATGCATTGGTAAAAGCACTATGATGAAAAGTGTGATATGTTTTCAGGTATCTCCTATACTAATAGAGCCACATGCTCACCGGTTTGCCACATGATGTAGGCCTATGGACTGAACAAGAAACCACCAAAAATTTTAACCAGTCATTGTTCTCACAACACTGAGGACCAGTCATTCGAAATGACTTCTCCATGCATTTTATGCATTGGTAAAAGCACTATGATGAAAAGTGTGATATGTTTTCAGGTATCTCCTATACTAATAGAGCCACATGCTCACCGGTTTGCCACATGATGTAGGCCTATGGACTGAACAAGAAACCACCAAAAATTTTAACCAGTCATCGTTCTCACAACACTGAGGACCAGTCATTCGAAATGACTTCTCCATGCATTTTATGCATTGGTAAAAGCACTATGATGAAAAGTGTGATATGTTTTCAGGTATCTCCTATTCTAATAGAGCCACATGCTCACCGGTTTGGCCACATGATGTAGGCCTATGGACTGAACAAGAAACCACCAAAAATTTTAACCAGTCATTGTTCTCACAACACTGAGGACCAGTCATTCGAAATGACTTCTCCATGCATTTTATGCATTGGTAAAAGCACTATGATGAAAAGTTGTGATATGTTTTCAGGTATCTCCTATACTAATAGAGCCATATGCTCACCGGTTTGCACATGATGTAGGCCTATGGACTGAACAAGAAACCACCAAAAATTTTAACCAGTCATCGTTCTCACAACACTGAGGACCAGTCATTCGAAATGACTTCTCCATGCATTTTATGCATGGTAAAAGCACTATGATGAAAAGTGTGATATGTTTTCAGGTATCTCCTATACTAATAGAGCCACATGCTCACCGGTTTGCCACATGATGTAGGCCTATGGACTGAACAAGAAACCACCAAAAATTTTAACCAGTCATCGTTCTCACAACACTGAGGACCAGTCATTCGAAATGACTTCTCCATGCATTTTATGCATTGGTAAAAGCACTATGATGAAAAGTGTGATATGTTTTCAGGTATCTCCTATACTAATAGAGCCACATGCTCACCGGTTTGCCACATGATGTAGGCCTATGGACTGAACAAGAAACCACCAAAAAATTTTAACCAGTCATCGTTCTCACAACACTGAGGACCAGTCATTCGAAATGACTTCTCCATGCATTTTATGCATTGGTAAAAGCACTATGATGAAAAGTGTGATATGTTTTCAGGTATCTCCTATACTAATAGAGCCACATGCTCACCGGTTTGCCACATGATGTAGGCCTATGGACCTGAACAAGAAACCACCAAAAATTTTAACCAGTCATCGTTCTCACAACACTGAGGACCAGTCATTCGAAATGACTTCTCCATGCATTTTATGCATTGGTAAAAGCACTATGATGAAAAGTGTGATATGTTTTCAGGTATCTCCTATACTAATAGAGCCACATGCTCACCGGTTTGCCACATGATGTAGGCCTATGGACTGAACAAGAAACCACCAAAAATTTTAACCAGTCATCGTTCTCACAACACTGAGGACCAGTCATTCGAAATGACTTCTCCATGCATTTTATGCATTGGTAAAAGCACTATGATGAAAAGTGTGATATGTTTTCAGGTATCTCCTATACTAATAGAGCCACATGCTCACCGGTTTGCCACATGATGTAGGCCTATGGACTGAACAAGAAACCACCAAAAATTTTAACCAGTCATCGTTCTCACAACACTGAGGACCAGTCATTCGAAATGACTTCTCCATGCATTTTATGCATTGGTAAAAGCACTATGATGAAAAGTGTGATATGTTTTCAGGTATCTCCTATTCTAATAGAGCCACATGCCTCACCGGTTTGCCACATGATGTAGGCCTATGACTGAACAAGAAACCACCAAAAATTTTAACCAGTCATCGTTCTCACAACACTGAGGACCAGTCATTCGAAATGACTTCTCCATGCATTTTATGCATTGGTAAAAGCACTATGATGAAAAGTGTGATATGTTTTCAGGTATCTCCTATTCTAATAGAGCCACATGCTCACCGGTTTGCCACATGATGTAGGCCTATAGGACTGAACAAGAAACCACCAAAAATTTTAACCAGTCATCGTTCTCACAACACTGAGGACCAGTCATTCGAAATGACTTCTCCATGCATTTTATGCATTGGTAAAAGCACTATGATGAAAAGTGTGATATGTTTTCAGGTATCTCCTATACTATTAGAGCCACATGCTCACCGGTTTGCCACATGATGTAGGCCTTATGGACTGAACAAGAAACCACCAAAAATTTAACCAGTCATCGTTCTCACAACACTGAGGACCAGTCATTCGAAATGACTTCTCCATGCATTTTATGCATTGGTAAAAGCACTATGATGAAAAGTGTGATATGTTTTCAGGTATCTCCTATACTAATAGAGCCACATGCTCACCGGTTTGCCACATGATGTAGGCCTATGGACTGAACAAGAAACCACCAAAAATTTTAACCAGTCATCGTTCTCACAACACTGAGGACCAGTCATACGAAATGGACTTACTCCATGCATTTTATGCATTGTGTAAAAGCACTATGATGAAAGTGTGATATGTTTTCAGGTATCTCCTATACTAATAGAGCCACATGCTCACCGGTTTGCCACATGATGTAGGCCTATGGACTGAACAAGAAACCACCAAAAATTTTAACCAGTCATCGTTCTCACAACACTGAGGACCAGTCATTCGAAATGACTTCTCCATGCATTTTATGCATTGGTAAAAGCACTATGATGAAAAGTGTGATATGTTATCAGGTATCTCCTATACTAATAGAGCCACATGCTCACCGGTTTGCCACATGATGTAGGCCTATGGACTGAACAAGAAACCACCAAAAATTTAACCAGTCCATCGTTCTCACAACACTGAGGACCAGTCATCCGAAATGACTTCTCCATGCATTTTATGCATTGGTAAAAGCACTATGATGAAAAGTGTGATATGTTTCAGGTATCTCCTATACTAATAGAGCCACATGCTCACCGTTTGCCACATGATGTAGGCCTATGGACTGAACAAGAACCACCAAAAATTTAACCAGTCATCGTTCTCACAACACTGAGGACCAGTCATCCGAAATGACTTCTCCATGCATTTTATGCATTGGTAAAAGCACTATGATGAAAAGTGTGATATGTTTTCAGGTATCTCCTATACTAATAGAGCCACATGCTCACCGGTTTGCCACATGATGTAGGCCTATGGACTGAACAAGAACCACCAAAATTTTAACCAGTCATCGTTCTCACAACACTGAGGACCAGTCATCGAAATGACTTCTCCATGCATTTTATGCATTGGTAAAAGCACTATGATGAAAAGTGTGATATGTTTCAGGTATCTCCTATACTAATAGAGCCACATGCTCACCGGTTTGCCACATGATGTAGGCCTATGGACTGAACAAGAAACCACCAAAAACTTTAACCAGTCATCGTTCTCACAACACTGAGGACCAGTCATCCGAAATGACTTCTCCATGCATTTTATGCATTGGTAAAAGCACTATGATGAAAAGTGTGATATGTTTCAGGTATCTCCTATACTAATAGAGCCACATGCTCACCGGTTTGCCACATGATGTAGGCCTATGGACTGAACAAGAAACCACCAAAACTTTTAACCAGTCATCGTTCTCACAACACTGAGGACCAGTCATCGAAATGACTTCTCCATGCATTTTATGCATTGGTAAAGCACTATGATGAAAAGTGTGATATGTTTTCAGGTATCTCCTATACTAATAGAGCCACATGCTCACCGGTTTGCCACATGATGTAGGCCTATGGACTGAACAAGAAACCACCAAAATTTTAACCAGTCATCGTTCTCACAACACTGAGGACCAGTCATTCGAAATGACTTCTCCATGCATTTTATGCATTGGTAAAAGCACTATGATGAAAAGTGTGATATGTTTTTCAGGTATCTCCTATACTAATAGAGCCACATGCTCACTCGGTTTTGCCACATGATGTAGGCCTATGGACTGAACAAGAAACCACCAAAAATTTTAACCAGTCATCGTTCTCACAACACTGAGGGACCAGTCATCCGAAATGACTTCTCCATGCATTTTATGCATTGGTAAAGAGCACTATGATGAAGAAGTGTGATATGTTTTCAGGTATCTCCTATACTAATAGAGCCACATGCTCACCGGTTTGCCACATGATGTAGGCCTATGGACTGAACAAGAAACCACCAAAAATTTTAACCAGTCATCGTTCTCACAACACTGAGGACCAGTCATGCGAAATGACTTCTCCATGCATTTTATGCATTGGTAAAAGCACTATGATGAAAAGTGTGATATGTTTTCAGGTATCTCCTATAGCTAATAGAGCCACATGCTCACCGGTTTGCCACATGATGTAGGCCTATGGACTGAACAAGAAACCACCAAAAATTTTAACCAGGTCATCGTTCTCACAACACTGAGGACCAGTCATCCGAAATGACTTCTCCATGCATTTTATGCATTGGTAAAAGCACTATGATGAAAAGTGTGATATGTTTTCAGGTATCTCCTATACTAATAGAGCCACATGCTCACCGGTTTGCCACATGATGTAGGCCTATGGACTGAACAAGAAACCACCAAAAATTTTAACCAGTCATCGTTCTCACAACACTGAGGACCAGTCATTCGAAATGACTTCTCCATGCATTTTATGCATTGGTAAAAGCACTATGATGAAAAGTGTGATATGTTTTCAGGTATCTCCTATACTAATAGAGCCACATGCTCACCGGGTTTGCCACATGATGTAGGCCTATGGACTGAGACAAGAAACCACCAAAAATTTATAACAAGTCATCGTTCTCACAACACTGAGGACCAGTCATTCGAAATGACTTCTCCATGCATTTTATGCATTGGTAAAAGCACTATGATGAAAGTGTGATATGTTTTCAGGTATCTCCTATACTAATAGAGCCACATGCTCACCGGTTTGCCACATGATTAGGCCTATGGACTGAACAAGAAACCACCAAAAATTTTAACCAGTCATCGTTCTCACAACACTGAGGACCAGTCATTCGAAATGACTTCTCCATGCATTTTATGCATTGGTAAAAAGCACTATGATGAAAAGTGTGATATGTTTTCAGGTATCTCCTATACTAATAGAGCCACATGCTCACCGGTTTGCCACATGATTTAGGCCTATGGACTGAACAAGAAACCACCAAAAATTTTAACCAGTCATCGTTCTCACAACACTGAGGACCAGTCATTCGAAATGACTTCTCCATGCATTTTATGCATTGGTAAAAGCACTATGATGAAAAGTGTGATATGTTTCAGGTATCTCCTATACTAATAGAGCCACATGCTCACCGGTTTGCCACATGATTTAGGCCTATGGACTGAACAAGAAACCACCAAAATTTTAACCAGTCATCGTTCTCACAACACTGAGGACCAGTCATCCGAAATGACTTCTCCATGCATTTTATGCATTGGTAAAAGCACTATGATGAAAAGTGTGATATGTTTTTTCAGGTATCTCCTATACTAATAGAGCCACATGCTCACCGGTTTGCCACATGATGTAGGCCTATGGACTGAACAAGAAACCACCAAAAATTTTAACCAGCTCATCGTTCTCACAACACTGAGGACCAGTCATTCGAAATGACTTCTCCATGCATTTTATGCATTGGTAAAAGCACTATGATGAAAAGTGTGATATGTTTTCAGGTATCTCCTATACTAATAGAGCCACATGCTCACCGGTTTGCCACATGATGTAGGCCTATGGACTGAACAAGAAACCACCAAAAATTTTAACCAGTCATCGTTCTCACAACACTGAGGACCAGTCATCCGAAATGACTTCTCCATGCATTTTATTAGCATTGGTAAAAGCACTATGATGAAAAGTGTGATATGTTTTCAGGTATCTCCTATACTAATAGAGCACACATGCTCACCGGTTTGCCACATGATGTAGGCCTATGGACTGAACAAGAAACCACCAAAATTTTAACCAGTCATCGTTCTCACAACACTGAGGACCAGTCATTCGAAATGACTTCTCCATGCATTTTATGCATTGGTAAAAGCACTATGATTGAAAAGTGTGATATGTTTTCAGGTATCTCCTATACTAATAGAGCCACATGCTCACCGGTTTGCCACATGATGTAGGCCTATGGACTGACAAGAAACCACCAAAAATTTTAACCAGTCATCGTTCTCACAACACTGAGGACCAGTCATTCGAAATGACTTCTCCATGCATTTTATGCATTGGTAAAAGCACTATGATGAAAAGTGTGATATGTTTTCAGGTATCTCCTATACTAATAGAGCCACATGCTCACCGGTTTGCCACATGATTTAGGCCTATGGACTGAACAAGAAACCACCAAAAATTTAACCAGTCATCGTTCTCACAACACTGAGGACCAGTCATCCGAAATGACTTCTCCATGCATTTTATGGCATTGGTAAAAGCACTATGATGAAAAGTGTGATATGTTTTCAGGTATCTCCAATACTAATAGAGCCACATGCTCACCGGTTTGCCACATGATGTAGGCCTATGGACTGAACAAGAAACCACCAATAAATTTTAACCAGTCATCGTTCTCACAACACTGAGGACCAGTCATTCGAAATGACTTCTCCATGCATTTTATGCATTGGTAAAAGCACTATGATGAAAAGTGTGATATGTTTTCAGGTATCTCCTATACTAATAGAGCCACATGCTCACCGGTTTGCCACATGATGTAGGCCTATGGACTGAACAAGAAACCACCAAAAATTTTAACCAGTCATCGTTCTCACAACACTGAGGACACTGAGGACCAGTCATTCGAAATGACTTCTCCATGCATTTTATGCATTGGTAAAAGCACTATGATGAAAAGTGTGATATGTTTTCAGGTATCTCCTATACTAATAGAGCCACATGCTCACCGGTTTGCCACATGATGTAGGCCTATGGACTGAACAAGAAACCACCAAAAATTTTAACCAGTCATCGTTCTCACAACACTGAGGACCAGTCATTCGAAATGACTTCTCCATGCATTTTATGCATTGGTAAAAGCACTATGATGAAAAGTGTGATATGTTTTCAGGTATCTCCTATACTAATAGAGCCACATGCTCACCGGTTTGCCACATGATGTAGGCCTATGGACTGAACAAGAAACCACCAAAAATTTTAACCAGTCATCGTTCTCACAACACTGAGGACCCAGTCATTCGAAATGACTTCTTCATGCATTTTATGCATTGGTAAAAGCACTATGATGAAAAGTGTGGTATGTTTTCAGGTATCTCCTATACTAATAGAGCCACATGCTCACCGGTTTGCCACATGATGTAGGCCTATGGACTGAACAAGAAACCACCAAAAATTTTAACCAGTCATCGTTCTCACAACACTGAGGACCAGTCATTCGAATGACTTCTCCATGCATTTTATGCATTGGTAAAAGCACTATGATGAAAAGTGTGGTATGTTTTCAGGTATCTCCTATACTAATAGAGCCACATGCTCACCGGTTTGCCACATGATGTAGGCCTATGGACTGAACAAGAAACCACCAAAAATTTTAACCAGTCATCGTTCTCACAACACTGAGGACCAGTCATTCGAAATGACTTCTCCATGCATTTTATGCATTGGTAAAAGCACTATGATGAAAAGTGTGATATGTTTTCAGGTATCTCCTATACTAATAGAGCCACATGCTCACCGGTTTGCCACATGATGTAGGCCTATGGACTGAACAAGAAACCACCAAAAATTTTAACCAGTCATCGTTCTCACAACACTGAGGACCAGTCATTCGAAATGACTTCTCCATGCATTTTATGCATTGGTAAAAGCACTATGATGAAAAGTGTGATATGTTTTCAGGTATCTCCTATACTAATAGAGCCACATGCTCACCGGTTTGCCACATGATGTAGGCCTATGGACTGAACAAGAAACCACCAAAAATTTTAACCAGTCATCGTTCTCACAACACTGAGGACCAGTCATTCGAAATGACTTCTCCATGCATTTTATGCATTGGTAAAAGCACTATGATGAAAAGTGTGATATGTTTTCAGGTATCTCCTATACTAATAGAGCCACATGCTCACCGGTTTGCCACATGATGTAGGCCTATGGACTGAACAAGAAACCACCAAAAATTTTAACCAGTCATCGTTCTCACAACACTGAGGACCAGTCATTCGAAATGACTTCTCCATGCATTTTATGCATTGGTAAAAGCACTATGATGAAAAGTGTGATATGTTTTCAGGTATCTCCTATACTAATAGAGCCACATGCTCACCGGTTTGCCACATGATGTAGGCCTATGGACTGAACAAGAAACCACCAAAAATTTTAACCAGTCATCGTTCTCACAACACTGAGGACCAGTCATTCGAAATGACTTCTCCATGCATTTTATGCATTGGTAAAAGCACTATGATGAAAAGTGTGATATGTTTTCAGGTATCTCCTATACTAATAGAGCCACATGCTCACCGGTTTGCCACATGATGTAGGCCTATGGACTGAACAAGAAACCACCAAAAATTTTAACCAGTCATCGTTCTCACAACACTGAGGACCAGTCATTCGAAATGACTTCTCCATGCATTTTATGCATTGGTAAAAGCACTATGATGAAAAGTGTGATATGTTTTCAGGTATCTCCTATACTAATAGAGCCACATGCTCACCGGTTTGCCACATGATGTAGGCCTATGGACTGAACAAGAAACCACCAAAAATTTTAACCAGTCATCGTTCTCACAACACTGAGGACCAGTCATTCGAAATGACTTCTCCATGCATTTTATGCATTGGTAAAAGCACTATGATGAAAAGTGTGATATGTTTTCAGGTATCTCCTATACTAATAGAGCCACATGCTCACCGGTTTGCCACATGATGTAGGCCTATGGACTGAACAAGAAACCACCAAAAATTTTAACCAGTCATCGTTCTCACAACACTGAGGACCAGTCATTCGAAATGACTTCTCCATGCATTTTATGCATTGGTAAAAGCACTATGATGAAAAGTGTGATATGTTTTCAGGTATCTCCTATACTAATAGAGCCACATGCTCACCGGTTTGCCACATGATGTAGGCCTATGGACTGAACAAGAAACCACCAAAAATTTTAACCAGTCATCGTTCTCACAACACTGAGGACCAGTCATTCGAAATGACTTCTCCATGCATTTTATGCATTGGTAAAAGCACTATGATGAAAAGTGTGATATGTTTTCAGGTATCTCCTATACTAATAGAGCCACATGCTCACCGGTTTGCCACATGATGTAGGCCTATGGACTGAACAAGAAACCACCAAAAATTTTAACCAGTCATCGTTCTCACAACACTGAGGACCAGTCATTCGAAATGACTTCTCCATGCATTTTATGCATTGGTAAAAGCACTATGATGAAAAGTGTGATATGTTTTCAGGTATCTCCTATACTAATAGAGCCACATGCTCACCGGTTTGCCACATGATGTAGGCCTATGGACTGAACAAGAAACCACCAAAAATTTTAACCAGTCATCGTTCTCACAACACTGAGGACCAGTCATTCGAAATGACTTCTCCATGCATTTTATGCATTGGTAAAAGCACTATGATGAAAAGTGTGATATGTTTTCAGGTATCTCCTATACTAATAGAGCCACATGCTCACCGGTTTGCCACATGATGTAGGCCTATGGACTGAACAAGAAACCACCAAAAATTTTAACCAGTCATCGTTCTCACAACACTGAGGACCAGTCATTCGAAATGACTTCTCCATGCATTTTATGCATTGGTAAAAGCACTATGATGAAAAGTGTGATATGTTTTCAGGTATCTCCTATACTAATAGAGCCACATGCTCACCGGTTTGCCACATGATGTAGGCCTATGGACTGAACAAGAAACCACCAAAAATTTTAACCAGTCATCGTTCTCACAACACTGAGGACCAGTCATTCGAAATGACTTCTCCATGCATTTTATGCATTGGTAAAAGCACTATGATGAAAAGTGTGATATGTTTTCAGGTATCTCCTATACTAATAGAGCCACATGCTCACCGGTTTGCCACATGATGTAGGCCTATGGACTGAACAAGAAACCACCAAAAATTTTAACCAGTCATCGTTCTCACAACACTGAGGACCAGTCATTCGAAATGACTTCTCCATGCATTTTATGCATTGGTAAAAGCACTATGATGAAAAGTGTGATATGTTTTCAGGTATCTCCTATACTAATAGAGCCACATGCTCACCGGTTTGCCACATGATGTAGGCCTATGGACTGAACAAGAAACCACCAAAAATTTTAACCAGTCATCGTTCTCACAACACTGAGGACCAGTCATTCGAAATGACTTCTCCATGCATTTTATGCATTGGTAAAAGCACTATGATGAAAAGTGTGATATGTTTTCAGGTATCTCCTATACTAATAGAGCCACATGCTCACCGGTTTGCCACATGATGTAGGCCTATGGACTGAACAAGAAACCACCAAAAATTTTAACCAGTCATCGTTCTCACAACACTGAGGACCAGTCATTCGAAATGACTTCTCCATGCATTTTATGCATTGGTAAAAGCACTATGATGAAAAGTGTGATATGTTTTCAGGTATCTCCTATACTAATAGAGCCACATGCTCACCGGTTTGCCACATGATGTAGGCCTATGGACTGAACAAGAAACCACCAAAAATTTTAACCAGTCATCGTTCTCACAACACTGAGGACCAGTCATTCGAAATGACTTCTCCATGCATTTTATGCATTGGTAAAAGCACTATGATGAAAAGTGTGATATGTTTTCAGGTATCTCCTATACTAATAGAGCCACATGCTCACCGGTTTGCCACATGATGTAGGCCTATGGACTGAACAAGAAACCACCAAAAATTTTAACCAGTCATCGTTCTCACAACACTGAGGACCAGTCATTCGAAATGACTTCTCCATGCATTTTATGCATTGGTAAAAGCACTATGATGAAAAGTGTGATATGTTTTCAGGTATCTCCTATACTAATAGAGCCACATGCTCACCGGTTTGCCACATGATGTAGGCCTATGGACTGAACAAGAAACCACCAAAAATTTTAACCAGTCATCGTTCTCACAACACTGAGGACCAGTCATTCGAAATGACTTCTCCATGCATTTTATGCATTGGTAAAAGCACTATGATGAAAAGTGTGATATGTTTTCAGGTATCTCCTATACTAATAGAGCCACATGCTCACCGGTTTGCCACATGATGTAGGCCTATGGACTGAACAAGAAACCACCAAAAATTTTAACCAGTCATCGTTCTCACAACACTGAGGACCAGTCATTCGAAATGACTTCTCCATGCATTTTATGCATTGGTAAAAGCACTATGATGAAAAGTGTGATATGTTTTCAGGTATCTCCTATACTAATAGAGCCACATGCTCACCGGTTTGCCACATGATGTAGGCCTATGGACTGAACAAGAAACCACCAAAAATTTTAACCAGTCATCGTTCTCACAACACTGAGGACCAGTCATTCGAAATGACTTCTCCATGCATTTTATGCATTGGTAAAAGCACTATGATGAAAAGTGTGATATGTTTTCAGGTATCTCCTATACTAATAGAGCCACATGCTCACCGGTTTGCCACATGATGTAGGCCTATGGACTGAACAAGAAACCACCAAAAATTTTAACCAGTCATCGTTCTCACAACACTGAGGACCAGTCATTCGAAATGACTTCTCCATGCATTTTATGCATTGGTAAAAGCACTATGATGAAAAGTGTGATATGTTTTCAGGTATCTCCTATACTAATAGAGCCACATGCTCACCGGTTTGCCACATGATGTAGGCCTATGGACTGAACAAGAAACCACCAAAAATTTTAACCAGTCATCGTTCTCACAACACTGAGGACCAGTCATTCGAAATGACTTCTCCATGCATTTTATGCATTGGTAAAAGCACTATGATGAAAAGTGTGATATGTTTTCAGGTATCTCCTATACTAATAGAGCCACATGCTCACCGGTTTGCCACATGATGTAGGCCTATGGACTGAACAAGAAACCACCAAAAATTTTAACCAGTCATCGTTCTCACAACACTGAGGACCAGTCATTCGAAATGACTTCTCCATGCATTTTATGCATTGGTAAAAGCACTATGATGAAAAGTGTGATATGTTTTCAGGTATCTCCTATACTAATAGAGCCACATGCTCACCGGTTTGCCACATGATGTAGGCCTATGGACTGAACAAGAAACCACCAAAAATTTTAACCAGTCATCGTTCTCACAACACTGAGGACCAGTCATTCGAAATGACTTCTCCATGCATTTTATGCATTGGTAAAAGCACTATGATGAAAAGTGTGATATGTTTTCAGGTATCTCCTATACTAATAGAGCCACATGCTCACCGGTTTGCCACATGATGTAGGCCTATGGACTGAACAAGAAACCACCAAAAATTTTAACCAGTCATCGTTCTCACAACACTGAGGACCAGTCATTCGAAATGACTTCTCCATGCATTTTATGCATTGGTAAAAGCACTATGATGAAAAGTGTGATATGTTTTCAGGTATCTCCTATACTAATAGAGCCACATGCTCACCGGTTTGCCACATGATGTAGGCCTATGGACTGAACAAGAAACCACCAAAAATTTTAACCAGTCATCGTTCTCACAACACTGAGGACCAGTCATTCGAAATGACTTCTCCATGCATTTTATGCATTGGTAAAAGCACTATGATGAAAAGTGTGATATGTTTTCAGGTATCTCCTATACTAATAGAGCCACATGCTCACCGGTTTGCCACATGATGTAGGCCTATGGACTGAACAAGAAACCACCAAAAATTTTAACCAGTCATCGTTCTCACAACACTGAGGACCAGTCATTCGAAATGACTTCTCCATGCATTTTATGCATTGGTAAAAGCACTATGATGAAAAGTGTGATATGTTTTCAGGTATCTCCTATACTAATAGAGCCACATGCTCACCGGTTTGCCACATGATGTAGGCCTATGGACTGAACAAGAAACCACCAAAAATTTTAACCAGTCATCGTTCTCACAACACTGAGGACCAGTCATTCGAAATGACTTCTCCATGCATTTTATGCATTGGTAAAAGCACTATGATGAAAAGTGTGATATGTTTTCAGGTATCTCCTATACTAATAGAGCCACATGCTCACCGGTTTGCCACATGATGTAGGCCTATGGACTGAACAAGAAACCACCAAAAATTTTAACCAGTCATCGTTCTCACAACACTGAGGACCAGTCATTCGAAATGACTTCTCCATGCATTTTATGCATTGGTAAAAGCACTATGATGAAAAGTGTGATATGTTTTCAGGTATCTCCTATACTAATAGAGCCACATGCTCACCGGTTTGCCACATGATGTAGGCCTATGGACTGAACAAGAAACCACCAAAAATTTTAACCAGTCATCGTTCTCACAACACTGAGGACCAGTCATTCGAAATGACTTCTCCATGCATTTTATGCATTGGTAAAAGCACTATGATGAAAAGTGTGATATGTTTTCAGGTATCTCCTATACTAATAGAGCCACATGCTCACCGGTTTGCCACATGATGTAGGCCTATGGACTGAACAAGAAACCACCAAAAATTTTAACCAGTCATCGTTCTCACAACACTGAGGACCAGTCATTCGAAATGACTTCTCCATGCATTTTATGCATTGGTAAAAGCACTATGATGAAAAGTGTGATATGTTTTCAGGTATCTCCTATACTAATAGAGCCACATGCTCACCGGTTTGCCACATGATGTAGGCCTATGGACTGAACAAGAAACCACCAAAAATTTTAACCAGTCATCGTTCTCACAACACTGAGGACCAGTCATTCGAAATGACTTCTCCATGCATTTTATGCATTGGTAAAAGCACTATGATGAAAAGTGTGATATGTTTTCAGGTATCTCCTATACTAATAGAGCCACATGCTCACCGGTTTGCCACATGATGTAGGCCTATGGACTGAACAAGAAACCACCAAAAATTTTAACCAGTCATCGTTCTCACAACACTGAGGACCAGTCATTCGAAATGACTTCTCCATGCATTTTATGCATTGGTAAAAGCACTATGATGAAAAGTGTGATATGTTTTCAGGTATCTCCTATACTAATAGAGCCACATGCTCACCGGTTTGCCACATGATGTAGGCCTATGGACTGAACAAGAAACCACCAAAAATTTTAACCAGTCATCGTTCTCACAACACTGAGGACCAGTCATTCGAAATGACTTCTCCATGCATTTTATGCATTGGTAAAAGCACTATGATGAAAAGTGTGATATGTTTTCAGGTATCTCCTATACTAATAGAGCCACATGCTCACCGGTTTGCCACATGATGTAGGCCTATGGACTGAACAAGAAACCACCAAAAATTTTAACCAGTCATCGTTCTCACAACACTGAGGACCAGTCATTCGAAATGACTTCTCCATGCATTTTATGCATTGGTAAAAGCACTATGATGAAAAGTGTGATATGTTTTCAGGTATCTCCTATACTAATAGAGCCACATGCTCACCGGTTTGCCACATGATGTAGGCCTATGGACTGAACAAGAAACCACCAAAAATTTTAACCAGTCATCGTTCTCACAACACTGAGGACCAGTCATTCGAAATGACTTCTCCATGCATTTTATGCATTGGTAAAAGCACTATGATGAAAAGTGTGATATGTTTTCAGGTATCTCCTATACTAATAGAGCCACATGCTCACCGGTTTGCCACATGATGTAGGCCTATGGACTGAACAAGAAACCACCAAAAATTTTAACCAGTCATCGTTCTCACAACACTGAGGACCAATCATTCGAAATGACTTCTCCATGCATTTTATGCATTGGTAAAAGCACTATGATGAAAAGTGTGATATGTTTTCAGGTATCTCCTATACTAATAGAGCCACATGCTCACCGGTTTGCCACATGATGTAGGCCTATGGACTGAACAAGAAACCACCAAAAATTTTAACCAGTCATCGTTCTCACAACACTGAGGACCAGTCATTCGAAATGACTTCTCCATGCATTTTATGAATTGGTAAAAGCACTATGATGAAAAGTGTGATATGTTTTCAGGTATCTCCTATACTAATAGAGCCACATGCTCACCGGTTTGCCACATGATGTAGGCCTATGGACTGAACAAGAAACCACCAAAAATTTTAACCAGTCATCGTTCTCACAACACTGAGGACCAGTCATTCGAAATGACTTCTCCATGCATTTTATGCATTGGTAAAAGCACTATGATGAAAAGTGTGATATGTTTTCAGGTATCTCCTATACTAATAGAGCCACATGCTCACCGGTTTGCCACATGATGTAGGCCTATGGACTGAACAAGAAACCACCAAAAATTTTAACCAGTCATCGTTCTCACAACACTGAGGACCAGTCATTCGAAATGACTTCTCCATGCATTTTATGCATTGGTAAAAGCACTATGATGAAAAGTGTGATATGTTTTCAGGTATCTCCTATACTAATAGAGCCACATGCTCACCGGTTTGCCACATGATGTAGGCCTATGGACTGAACAAGAAACCACCAAAAATTTTAACCAGTCATCGTTCTCACAACACTGAGGACCAGTCATTCGAAATGACTTCTCCATGCATTTTATGCATTGGTAAAAGCACTATGATGAAAAGTGTGATATGTTTTCAGGTATCTCCTATACTAATAGAGCCACATGCTCACCGGTTTGCCACATGATGTAGGCCTATGGACTGAACAAGAAACCACCAAAAATTTTAACCAGTCATCGTTCTCACAACACTGAGGACCAGTCATTCGAAATGACTTCTCCATGCATTTTATGCATTGGTAAAAGCACTATGATGAAAAGTGTGATATGTTTTCAGGTATCTCCTATACTAATAGAGCCACATGCTCACCGGTTTGCCACATGATGTAGGCCTATGGACTGAACAAGAAACCACCAAAAATTTTAACCAGTCATCGTTCTCACAACACTGAGGACCAGTCATTCGAAATGACTTCTCCATGCATTTTATGCATTGGTAAAAGCACTATGATGAAAAGTGTGATATGTTTTCAGGTATCTCCTATACTAATAGAACCACATGCTCACCGGTTTGCCACATGATGTAGGCCTATGGACTGAACAAGAAACCACCAAAAATTTTAACCAGTCATCGTTCTCACAACACTGAGGACCAGTCATTCGAAATGACTTCTCCATGCATTTTATGCATTGGTAAAAGCACTATGATGAAAAGTGTGATATGTTTTCAGGTATCTCCTATACTAATAGAGCCACATGCTCACCGGTTTGCCACATGATGTAGGCCTATGGACTGAACAAGAAACCACCAAAAATTTTAACCAGTCATCGTTCTCACAACACTGAGGACCAGTCATTCGAAATGACTTCTCCATGCATTTTATGCATTGGTAAAAGCACTATGATGAAAAGTGTGATATGTTTTCAGGTATCTCCTATACTAATAGAGCCACATGCTCACCGGTTTGCCACATGATGTAGGCCTATGGACTGAACAAGAAACCACCAAAAATTTTAACCAGTCATCGTTCTCACAACACTGAGGACCAGTCATTCGAAATGACTTCTCCATGCATTTTATGCATTGGTAAAAGCACTATGATGAAAAGTGTGATATGTTTTCAGGTATCTCCTATACTAATAGAGCCACATGCTCACCGTTTTGCCACATGATGTAGGCCTATGGACTGAACAAGAAACCACCAAAAATTTTAACCAGTCATCGTTCTCACAACACTGAGGACCAGTCATTCGTAATGACTTCTCCATGCATTTTATGCATTGGTAAAAGCACTATGATGAAAAGTGTGATATGTTTTCAGGTATCTCCTATACTAATAGAGCCACATGCTCACCGGTTTGCCACATGATGTAGGCCTATGGACTGAACAAGAAACCACCAAAAATTTTAACCAGTCATCGTTCTCACAACACTGAGGACCAGTCATTCGAAATGACTTCTCCATGCATTTTATGCATTGGTAAAAGCACTATGATGAAAAGTGTGATATGTTTTCAGGTATCTCCTATACTAATAGAGCCACATGCTCACCGGTTTGCCACATGATGTAGGCCTATGGACTGAACAAGAAACCACCAAAAATTTTAACCAGTCATCGTTCTCACAACACTGAGGACTAGTGTTGAGCATTCCGATACCGCAAGTATCGGGTATCGGCCGATATTTGCGGTATCGGAATTCCGATACTGAATTCCGATACTTCCCGCGTATCGGATACCGGAATCGGAAGTTCCCAGAATTCAAATTGAACGCAGCAGCCAATGAGGAATGAATGAAAGTGTGGGCACATCCTGTTTAGCATGGTGGGCATGTAAGTACTGGCAAGGCTTGGATTGGCTGCTGAAATGATGTCACTCTGCACTATAAAAAAGCGCTGCCGCCATTTTGCGCTCACTCTGCTGTGATTTCAGTTAGGGACAGGACGCTGTGTTCTAACTGAGGGCCAGTTGAGCTAGCTAATTGCTTTATTTTCCTTTCCAAAGGCTAATTTAGCAAAACGCTGTGTGTTCTTCACTGTTCACCTTGCTCTTGCCTTGCAGCGCTGTTTTAACAGCGTTCTGCAAGGTCTCTGTGTGTGTGTGTGTGCAGCTCACTCTGTAGTCTGTGTGCAGCCATATACCCGGTTGTATTCAGCTCAGGGGGGGTTCACACTGCCTCACACAGTTGTTCTTTTTTGCTCTTAGTGCAGCCTGCTGCACATTTTTTCTCAAATTTCCTATTAGTGTTTTTCCACCAGTCTCCAGCTCTATTGTGGAAAAACACTACATAGGATAACCTAGAGGGGGGTTTTTGGGCCTTGCAGCGCCGTTTACGGCTGTCTGCACGGTCTCCGTGTGAGCCCAGCTCGCCCTGTAGTCTGTGTGCAGCCATAGCCGGTTGGATTCAGCTCAGGGTTCGTTACTGGCTCATACCTTGAGAAAAATTTTCCTTTTTTTCAAATAGTGCAGCCTGTTTAAAATTTGAAAAAAAAAATTCCTATTAGTGTCTTTCCACTCGTATCCAGCTAAATAGTGGAAAAACACTATATAGGATAACCTAGAGGAGGGTTTTTTGGCCTTGCAGCGCCGTTTACGGCTGTCTGCACGGTCTCCGTGTGAGCCCAGCTCGCCCTGTAGTCTGTGTGCAGCCATAGCCGGTTGGATTCAGCTCAGGGTTCGTTACTGGCTCATACCTTGAGAAAAATTTTCCTTTTTTTCAAATAGTGCAGCCTGTTTAAAATTTGAAAAAAAAAATTCCTATTAGTGTCTTTCCACTCGTATCCAGCTAAATAGTGGAAAAACACTATATAGGATAACCTAGAGGAGGGTTTTTTGGCCTTGCAGCGCCGTTTACGGCTGTCTGCACGGTCTCCGTGTGAGCCCAGCTCGCCCTGTAGTCTGTGTGCAGCCATAGCCGGTTGGATTCAGCTCAGGGTTCGTTACTGGCTCATACCTTGAGAAAAATTTTCCTTTTTTTCAAATAGTGCAGCCTGTTTAAAATTTGAAAAAAAAAATTCCTATTAGTGTCTTTCCACTCGTATCCAGCTAAATAGTGGAAAAACACTATATAGGATAACCTAGAGGAGGGTTTTTTGGCCTTGCAGCGCCGTTTACGGCTGTCTGCACGGTCTCCGTGTGAGCCCAGCTCGCCCTGTAGTCTGTGTGCAGCCATAGCCGGTTGGATTCAGCTCAGGGTGCGTTACTGCCTCATACCTTGAAAAACAATTTCCTTTTTTTCAAATAGTGCAGCCAGTTTAAAATTTGAAAAAAAAAATTCCTATTAGTGTCTTTCCACTTGTATCCAGCTAAATAGTGGAAAAACACTATATAGGATAACCTAGAGGAGGGTTTCTTGGCCTTGCAGCGCCGTTTACGGCTGTCTGCACGGTCTCCGTGTGATTTAAACTAGCTCTGTAGCCCGATCTGCACCAAAAAAAAGGTTAAGTTCACCAAACACAACTTACACTTGTGTAGGCCACATTTGAAAAATAATAAAGTTTAGTCCACAATTTACAACATTAGTGTTTCTTACACCTGTTAGGAGGAGCATTACAGGAATAAGCACACTAAGGCCTTAGTACTTTTCTGCTTATCTTTATCTGTCAACCAAGATGAAGAGGGCAGGGAGTAAGGCACGTGGGCGTGGGCGCGGAGCAGGGAGAGGAGCAGGGAGAGGACGTGGTGATTCTGTGCCTGCTGCGGGCGCCGGTGACTCGTCGTCACTCAGTTTCAGCAGGGAACAGTCCTTCATGCGCAGCTTTGTCGGAGAGCGCCGTGCACCGCTGCTGCGTGAAGACCAAATTGAAGCCGTTGTCGGGTGGATGGCAGCTAACGCCTCGGCATCGACTTCAGTTAGTGCCACATCCTCTCAGGCACAGAGCACTGGAGAGCAGCCATCTGTCTCTTCACCACCTGCCAAATTGGCCAGGCAGTCAGAGAGCCCAGGACAGGAGCCGTCTCTACTTCTGTTCTCTGAATCTCTTGGCTTGGAAACAGGGGGCCAGCCAAGCAGCATTGGAGAAATGGAAGAAGAGGCAGTGTGCAGTGATGCCCAACACCTTTTTCTCTCTGACTCTGAAGAGGCAGGTGGGCCAGTGCCTCCGGTGACCACAGCGCAGTACGCATCTGATGATGAAACTCAGGTGCCGCTTTCTCGTGCGTACTGTGCTGCTGAGACTACCCAGGAGGAGCAGTTGGTGGCAGAGGGTAGTGGAGATGATGAGGTCCTTGACCCATCGTGGCGTGAGGAACAGGAAGGTGGTGGGAGCAGCTCAGAGGAAGAGCTTCCTCTTACGGGCCAAAGAGGGAGAGGGAGGGGGAAGACTGCGGAGCCTGTAGCCTCCACTTTGGCACCCGTTAGGAGCCTGTCTCTTTCCAAAGCCAAAAAGGGCGCTCCCAAGACTTGCAGTGCCTGGTCCTTTTTTGACACAGTTGCAGATGACATTTGTTTTGTCAAATGCAAGCTGTGTCATCATAAAGTAAAAAGAGGGAAAAATGTCAGCAACCTCAATACCACAAATATGTGGAAACATGTGCGGACCAGGCACGCGGTGGAGTTACAGAAACACACTGAAGATGTAGGCCAACCAACAGCGGCAGCTACCACCTCTTCAGCTCGTGTTGCCTCTTCCTCCAGCTCACGCACAGCTGGTTTGGCTTCCTCCCAGAGACCTTGTGTAATTCCACCCACAGCACCACCTTCCCAGTCATCCTCACACTCCCAGTCTACTCTACAGCCATCGGTAGTACAGGCATGGGAGAAAAGGCGGGCATTCTCGGCCAACCACCCCCGAGCACAGGCTCTGAATGCAGGCATTGCCAAACTGTTGTCCCTGGAAATGCTCTCGTTCAGGCTGGTGGAGACTGACAGCTTCCGTGACTTGATGGCATTGGCAGTCCCACAGTACAAGGTGCCCAGCCGCTTTTACTTCAGCAGGCAGGCTGTCCCTGCCCTGCACAGGCATGTTGAGGCAAACATAAAACATGCGCTACTGAACGCCGTCAGTAGCAAGGTCCACCTCACCACCGATGCGTGGACCAGTCAGCATGGACAGGGGCGATATGTTTCCCTCACTGCCCATTGGGTTAATGTTGTTGAGCCAGGTACAGATCGTGCGAGTGGCGCAGGACGTGTCCTGCCCACTCCAAGGATTGCAGGAATCCAGTCTGTACGCATCGACTCCTCCTCTTACACCAGTTCCTCTGATTCCTCTCTGCAGGATCCGTCACAGTCCACCCCCACATGGACCCGTGAACGTTTACCTATGACCGACATGAGCACAGCCGTGGCCAAACGTCAGCAGGCCGTCTTGAAACTAGTTTCATTGGGGCATCGAAGCCACACAGCGCAGGAGCTCTGGAATGCCATAAAGCAGGAGAGCGATGTGTGGTTACTGCCAGCGAATCTCCAGCCAGGCATGGTAGTGTGTGACAATGGCCGAAATCTGGTGGCAGCTTTGGCCCTTGGCAACCTCACTCACATCCCATGTCTGGCACATGTGCTCAATTTGGTTGTGCAGAGTTTTCTGAGGGACTATCCGGATCTTGATGCCCTGCTGCACAAGGTCCGCCTAGAGTGTGCTCACTTGCGGCGTTCCAGCTTGGCCAGATCCCGCATTGCTGCTCTGCAGCGCCGATTCCGCCTTCCGGAACACCGCATCATATGTGACCTACCTACCCGGTGGAATTCCACGTTACATATGTTGGAGCGGTTGTGTGAGCAGCAGCAAGCAGTTATGGAGTACCAGCTGCATCAGGCGCAAAGAAGTCGCAGTCAGCGCCGATCAGACTTCACAACCACAGAGTGGGCCACTATGAAGGACGTCTGCCAGGTTTTGCGTCCTTTTGATTATTCCACGCGGATGGCAAGTGCAGATGATGCACTAGTCAGCATGACTGTCCCCCTTATCTGCCTGCTTCAGCAAACTTTGCAAGGGTTAAGGGATGATGTGGTGGAAGAGGTGGAGGATGAGGAGTCACCTTTTCCATCAGCTTCTGGAGAGTCAGCGCCACGTGGTTCCTCACAAAGGGGTACGCAGGGGCCAATTTGTGAGGAGGATGAGGAGGAGTCAATGGAGGAGGAAGAGCTCCGTCCAGAGGAGGGAGCGACACAATTGTCCAGTGGTCAGTGTGTACAGCGAGGGTGGGGTGATGACGAGCGGGCAGAGATCATGTCTCAAGCAGGGGACAGCGTTTCTGGGCCGGTTGGCACTCTGCAGCACATGGTGGATTTCATGCTGCAGTGCCTGAGAAACGACCGCCGCATCGACCACATTCTCAACATGCCTGATTATTGGGTGTTCACCCTCCTCGATCCTCGCTACCGGGACAACGTCCAAAACCTCATCCCTGCGTTGACCCGGGAGCGTAAATTGCGGGAGTACCACGACACACTGGTGAATTCCATCATCTTCTCCTGTCCAACTGAGAGGAGTGCTGCTAGTGCTTTACAAAGCAGCTCAGTGCGTCGAGGCAGTGGGGGAGGCTCTGCCCAAAGAGGGAGCAGAAGCAGTGCCTCTGCCCAAGGCAAGCCCAGTATGGCACAACTCTGGCACACTTTTGTGTGCCCGCCCCAAATGTCTACACCATCACCGGCGGCTCCAGTCAGCAGGAGGCAACGGTTCCGTCAGATGGTGACAGACTACATGGCTTGCCCTCTTACTGTACTCCCAGACGGCTCTTCCCCGTTCAAGTTTTGGGTCTCTAAGCTGGATACATGGCCAGAGCTAAGCCAGTATGCATTGGAGGTGCTGGCTTGCCCTGCGGCTAGTGTCTTATCGGAACGTGTCTTTAGTGCCGCAGGTGGTGTACTAACAGACCGTCGCATGCGACTATCCTCCGATAACGTTGACCGGCTTACTTTCCTGAAAATGAACCAGGCCTGGATCTCGCAGGAATTTGCCACTCCTCTGCCTGATTAAGTAATTGGGTGTCATCCAGGTCTCCTGCTGTGTTCATCTTTCTACCACCTGAACTGCTATTCCTGGGCTCCAACACCGCCAGTTGCGGCTCAGAAGTGCAGGCTGCACAGTAAAAACATACGACCCAGTGTTATTGGGTTTCAGTAACGTCAGCTGATCCCCAGCTGTGTAGCCGGCAATGTGTCCTGCGACCGCCACGCTGGCACAACAACCTAAATGTAAGGGAACCTGTCCCCCCCCCCCCCCCGTCGTTTGTTACTGAAAGAGCCATCTTGTGCAGCAGTAATGCTGCACAAGGAAAAGGTAGCTCTTTTTTTTTAGCTCTTTGCACACGCAGAACTTAACACTTATAAAATGTGTTCACTGATACCGTTATACCGTCCCGGAGCTGGGACTTTCCTTCGTAATGTGACGCAGCACAGCCGTCATTCCTACCCCCTTGGTGCCATGCGCTGCCTCCTCAGCGTTGTTTTAAGCTGTCACGGAGCCTGCGCTGTTCTGTTATCCCTTGGGCATGCCCTATTTGCGCTGCCTGTCTTCTGACATAATTTGGTGTCAGGCTGGCTGCGCCTGTGCGGCCGCGGTGCCCGAGATCCCGCCTCGCAGTGTCTTCTGATTGAGTCACACTGCGGGCCTGGGATCCATGGGCATGCGCAGTGCATATCTTCCCCTCGGGCTCTCGCTCATTTCCCTCCGCCTTCTTTAGCTGATCCCTAGCATGCCACGGCCGTGACACCGCACAGTCTGAAGAAGAGGGAAGGAGGGGAGTGAGAGTCGAGGTTATGCACTGTGCATGCCCATGGTTCCAAGGCCCGCAGTGGGATTACGTTAGATGAGACTGCGAGGTGGGATCTGGAGCAGCGTGGACGCACAGGCACTGACAGCCTGACACCAAATTATGTCAGAAGACAGGCAGCGCTAATTGGGCATGGCCAAGGGCTAACAGAACAGCGCAGGCTCCGTGGCAGCTTAAAACAACGCTGAGGAGGCAGCGCACGGCATCAAGGGGATAGGAATGACAGCTGTGCTGTGTCCCATTACGAAGGAAATTCGCACCTCCGGAACGGTTTAACGGTATAAAGGGACACATTTTTAGTGTTTACTTCGGTGTTTGCAAGGAGCATAATTAAAAGAGCAACCTTTTCCTTTTGCATCCTTAGTGCTGCACAACATGGCTCTTTCAGCTACAAACGTCTTGGGGGGGGGGGTTAAAGGTTTCCTTTCAACTTGCTCCAATCAGGCTTCGGCCTACACTCTGTTCCTCTGCTCCTCCTGCTGTCCCTGGGCTCTAACACCGCCAGTTGGTGCCTGGAAGTGCTGTGTGCACAGTCAACAGTCGCTCCTCTGTTATTGGGGTTCAGTAACGTCAGCTGATCCCCAGCTGTGTGTGCGGCAATACCTCCAATCTGCTCCTCCTGCTGTCCCTGGGCTCTAACACCGCCAGTTGGTGCCTGGAAGTGCTGTGTGCACAGTCAACAGTCGCTCCTCTGTTATTGGGGTTCAGTAACGTCAGCTGATCCCCAGCTGTGTATCCGGCAACGTGTCATGCGACCGCCACGCTGGCACAACTAAAATGTAAGGGGACCTGTCCCCCCCCCCCCCTAGGCGTTTGTTACTGAAAGAGCCACCATGTGCAGCACTAATACTGCACAAGGGAAAGGTCGCTCTTGAAATTATGCTCCTTGCAAACGCTGAACTACACACTCATGTAATGTGTCCCCTCACACCGTCCAACCGTCCCGGAGGTGGGACTTTCCTTTGTAATGTGACACAGCACAGCCGTCATTGCTACCCCCTTGGCACCGTGCGCTGCCTCCTTAGCGTTGTTTGATTCCGTCATGGACCCTGCGCTGTTATGTTATCCCTTGGCCATGCACAGTTTGCGCTGCCCGTCCTCTGACATCATTTGTTGTCGTCCTGGCTGCGCCTGTGCGTCCACGCTGCCCGAAATCACACCTCGCAGTGTCGTCTAATGTGATCCCACAGTGGGCCTGGTATCCATGGCCATGCGCAGTGCATATACTAGCCTCTCACTCCCCTTCTTCACGCTTCTTCAGACTAGGCGGCGTCAGCTGATCCCTAATAGCATGCCACGGCCGTGACGCCGCACAGTCTGAAGAAGCAGGAAGGAGGTGAGTGAGAGGCGATGATATGCACTGCGCATGCCCATGGATCCCTGGCCCGCAGTGGGACTACATTAGATGACACTGCAAGGTTGGATCTCGGGCAGCTTGGACGCACAGGCACTGCCAGCCTGACACCTACATGATGTCAGAAGACGGGCACCGCTAACTGTGCATGGCCAAGGGATAACATTACAGTGCGGGCTCCGTGACAGAACCAAACAACGTTGAGGAGGTGGTGCCCGGCACCAAGGGGGTTGGAATGACGGCTGTGCTGTGTCACATTACAAAGGAAAGTCCCACTTCCGGGATGGTTTGACGGTGTGAGGGGACACATTATATGAGTGTGTACTTCAGCGTTTGCAAGGAGCATAATTTTCGGAGCCACCATTTTCCATGTGCAGTATTACTGCTGTACAAGATGGCTCTTTCAGCAACAAATGCCTGGGGGGGGGGGTTAAAGGTTCCCTTTCAACTTGCTCCACTGCAGGCTTCGGCCTACACTCTGCTCCTCTTTGATTCCCTGGGTTTCAACACTGTCAGTTGCCACCTGGAAGTGTTGTCTACACAGAAAAAAACACTAGGTGATGTGTCAGTGGGGTTCAGCACCGCCAGCTGTTCCCCTGCTGTGTAGTCGGCAACGTGTCCAGCACAAGCCACGCTGGCACAACAGAACAAAAGCTGCCACCAGTGCAGGCTTCGGCCTACACTCTGCTCCTCTCCTCCTCCTGCTGACCCTGGGCTCAAACACCGCTAGTTTTTGCCCGGAAGTGCTAGCTGCACAGAGAAAAACACCAGCCAATGTGTTAGTGGGGTTCAGCAACGCCAGCTGTTCCCCTGCTGTGTAGCCGGCAACGTGACCTGCAAACGCCATGCAGGCACAGGAACTGAAATTAAAAGGGAACCTGGCCCCACCCCCCCAGGTGTTTCTATGTATAACAGCCACCTAGTACAGCAGTACTGCTGCATTTGTACAAGGTGGCTGACTTTTTCTCCTTGCCCACGTGGAACTCAACACGTACAAAATGTGTCTCATTGAGACCATTCCACTGTCCCTGAGGTGTGACTTTCCTTTGTAATGATACGCAGCACCCCCCTTGGTAGCGTTTCCCGTCTTTTGTCATCATGGTTAGCTGGCTGCGCCTGTGCATCCGCCCTGCTAGAAACAACGCCCCTCGTTGTCATATTTATTTTGTCAGCGAGGGTGTGGTTTATGGGCACGAGCAGTGCATATGTTCGCCTGTCTTAACTCATCTCCTTCCGCCTTCTTCAGACTGTGCGGCCTCCTGGCCGTGGTAGGCGATAAGGGATCAGCTGAGGCCGCCCAGTCTGGAGCCGGTGTAAGGACATGTGTAAGCGGCAAACCTATTTACTGCACAAGGCCACGAATCCCAGCCACGTAGTGTGATTGTTTGAAAACACACTGTGGGTCTGGGATTCATGTCCATCGCTAACCGCAACGGCCGACATGAAATGAGGTCAGAAGACAGGAAGCGCTCACAGCGCATGGCCAAGGGATCACAATAGCGCAGACTCCTGTACAGCAAATAACAACGCTCAGGAATCTGCGCCCAGTACCTAGGTGCAAATTTTGACACCTGTGCTGCGTCTCGTTAAAAAGACAAGTCACGCCTCCACAACTGTTTGACAGTATAATGGGCTAAATAGTGTACGTGTTTTAGTCAGCGTGTGCAAGGAGCAAAACAAATAGAGCAACCTTTTACTTGTGCAGCATTAATGCTGCACAAGGTGTGGCTCTTGTACCTTGCAACACCTGAGGGGGGGGTTAAAGGTAACCTTTGAAATTGGTTCAACTAGGCTTCGGCCTACACTCTGCTCCTCTCCTCCTCCTGCTGACCCTGGGCTCAAACAACGCCAGTTTCTGCCCGGACATGCTAGCTGCACAGAGAAAAACACCAGCCAATGTGTTAGTGGGGTTCAGCACCGCCTGCTGTTCCCCCGCTGTGTAGCCGGCATCGTGTCCAGCACAAGCCACGCTGGCACAACCGACCAAAAGCTGCCACCAGTGCAGGCTTCGGCCTACACTTTGCTCCTCTCCTCCTCCTCCTGCTGACCCTGGGCTCTAACACCGCTAGTTTTTGCCCGGACATGCAATCTGCACAGAGAAAAACACCAGTCAATGTGTCAGTGGGGTTCAGCAACGCCAGCTGTTCCCCTGCTGTGTAGCTTGCAACGTGACCTGCAAACGCCACGCAGGCACATGAACTGAAATTGAAGGGAGCCTGCCCCCCACCCACAGGTGTTTCTATGTATATCAGCCACCTTGTACAGCAGTACTGCTGCATTTGTACGAGGTGGCTGACTTTTTCTCCTTGCCCACGTGGAACTCAACACGTACAAAATGTGTCTCATTAGAGACCATTACAATGTCCCTGAGGTGTGACTTTCCTTTGTAATGACACGCAGCACCACCCTTGTTAGCGCTGCCCGTCTTTTGACATCATTGGTTAGCTGGCTGCGCCTGTGCATCTCCCCTGCTCGAAACAACGGCCCTCGGTGTCTTATTTTTTTGGACAGCGAGGGTGTGATTGATGGGCATGTGCAGTGCATATGTTTGCCTGTGTTCACTCATCTCCTTCCGCCTTCTTCAGACTGGGTGTCCTCATGGCCGCGGCAGGCGATAAGGGATCAGATGAGGCCGCCCAGTCTGAAGCAGGTGTAAGGACATGTGTGAGCGGCAAACATATTTAGTGCACCAGGGCACGAATCCCAGCACCGCAGTGTGATTTTTTAAAAACACACTGTGGGTCTGGGATTCATGTCCATCGCTAACCGCAACGGCCGACATGAAATGAGGTCAGAAGACAGGAAGCGCTCACAGCGCATGGCCAAGGGATCACAATAGCGCAGACTCCTGTACAGCAAATAACAACGCTCAGGAATCTGCGCCCAGTACCTAGGTGCAAATTTTGACACCTGTGCTGCGTCTCGTTAAAAAGACAAGTCACGCCTCCACAACTGTTTGACAGTATAATGGGCTAAATAGTGTACGTGTTTTAGTCAGCGTGTGCAAGGAGCAAAACAAATAGAGCAACCTTTTACTTGTGCAGCATTAATGCTGCACAAGGTGTGGCTCTTGTACCTTGCAACACCTGAGGGGGGGGTTAAAGGTAACCTTTGAAATTGGTTCAACTAGGCTTCGGCCTACACTCTGCTCCTCTACTCCTCCTGCTGACCCTGGGCTCAAACACCGCTAGTTTTTGCCCGGAAATGCTAGCTGCACAGAGAAAAACACCAGCCAATGTGTTAGTGGGGTTCAGCACCGCCAGCTGTTCCCCTGCTGTGTAGTCGGCAACGTGTCCAGCACAAGCCACGCTGGCACAACCGACCAAAAGCTGCCACCAGTGCAGGCTTCGGCCTACACTTTGCTCCTCTCCTCCTCCTGCTGACCCTGGGCTCAAACAACGCCAGTTTCTGCCCGGACATGCTAGCTGCACAGAGAAAAACACCAGCCAATGTGTTAGTGGGGTTCAGCACCGCCTGCTGTTCCCCCGCTGTGTAGCCGGCATCGTGTCCAGCACAAGCCACGCTGCCACAACCGACCAAAAGCTGCCACCAGTGCAGGCTTCGGCCTACACTTTGCTCCTCTCCTCCTCCTGCTGACCCTGGGCTCAAACAACGCCAGTTTCTGCCCGGACATGCTAGCTGCACAGAGAAAAACACCAGCCAATGTGTTAGTGGGGTTCAGCAACGCCAGCTGTTCCCCTGCTGTGTAGCTTGCAACGTGACCTGCAAACGCCACGCAGGCACATGAACTGAAATTGAAGGGAGCCTGCCCCCCACCCACAGGTGTTTCTATGTATATCAGCCACCTTGTACAGCAGTACTGCTGCATTTGTACGAGGTGGCTGACTTTTTCTCCTTGCCCACGTGGAACTCAACACGTACAAAATGTGTCTCATTAGAGACCATTACAATGTCCCTGAGGTGTGACTTTCCTTTGTAATGACACGCAGCACCACCCTTGTTAGCGCTGCCCGTCTTTTGACATCATTGGTTAGCTGGCTGCGCCTGTGCATCTCCCCTGCTCGAAACAACGGCCCTCGGTGTCTTATTTTTTTGGACAGCGAGGGTGTGATTGATGGGCATGTGCAGTGCATATGTTTGCCTGTGTTCACTCATCTCCTTCCGCCTTCTTCAGACTGGGTGTCCTCATGGCCGCGGCAGGCGATAAGGGATCAGATGAGGCCGCCCAGTCTGAAGCAGGTGTAAGGACATGTGTGAGCGGCAAACATATTTAGTGCACCAGGGCACGAATCCCAGCACCGCAGTGTGATTTTTTAAAAACACACTGTGGGTCTGGGATTCATGTCCATCGCTAA
The DNA here is from genome assembly GCF_032444005.1 of Ranitomeya imitator. Lineage (NCBI taxonomy): Eukaryota > Metazoa > Chordata > Amphibia > Anura > Dendrobatidae > Ranitomeya > Ranitomeya imitator. The sequence goes on from NW_027194191.1 coordinate 187,390, forward strand.
CCGCAACGGCCGACATGAAATGAGGTCAGAAGACAGGAAGCGCTCACAGCGCATGGCCAAGGGATCACAATAGCGCAGACTCCTGTACAGCAAATAACAACGCTCAGGAATCTGCGCCCAGTACCTAGGTGCAAATTTTGACACCTGTGCTGCGTCTCGTTAAAAAGACAAGTCACGCCTCCACAACTGTTTGACAGTATAATGGGCTAAATAGTGTACGTGTTTTAGTCAGCGTGTGCAAGGAGCAAAACAAATAGAGCAACCTTTTACTTGTGCAGCATTAATGCTGCACAAGGTGTGGCTCTTGTACCTTGCAACACCTGAGGGGGGGGTTAAAGGTAACCTTTGAAATTGGTTCAACTAGGCTTCGGCCTACACTCTGCTCCTCTACTCCTCCTGCTGACCCTGGGCTCAAACACCGCTAGTTTTTGCCCGGAAATGCTAGCTGCACAGAGAAAAACACCAGCCAATGTGTTAGTGGGGTTCAGCACCGCCAGCTGTTCCCCTGCTGTGTAGTCGGCAACGTGTCCAGCACAAGCCACGCTGGCACAACCGACCAAAAGCTGCCACCAGTGCAGGCTTCGGCCTACACTTTGCTCCTCTCCTCCTCCTGCTGACCCTGGGCTCAAACAACGCCAGTTTCTGCCCGGACATGCTAGCTGCACAGAGAAAAACACCAGCCAATGTGTTAGTGGGGTTCAGCACCGCCTGCTGTTCCCCCGCTGTGTAGCCGGCATCGTGTCCAGCACAAGCCACGCTGGCACAACCGACCAAAAGCTGCCACCAGTGCAGGCTTCGGCCTACACTTTGCTCCTCTCCTCCTCCTGCTGACCCTGGGCTCAAACAACGCCAGTTTCTGCCCGGACATGCTAGCTGCACAGAGAAAAACACCAGCCAATGTGTTAGTGGGGTTCAGCAACGCCAGCTGTTCCCCTGCTGTGTAGCTTGCAACGTGACCTGCAAACGCCACGCAGGCACATGAACTGAAATTGAAGGGAGCCTGCCCCCCACCCACAGGTGTTTCTATGTATATCAGCCACCTTGTACAGCAGTACTGCTGCATTTGTACGAGGTGGCTGACTTTTTCTCCTTGCCCACGTGGAACTCAACACGTACAAAATGTGTCTCATTAGAGACCATTACAATGTCCCTGAGGTGTGACTTTCCTTTGTAATGACACGCAGCACCCCCATTGTTAGCGCTGCCCGTCTCCTGACATCATTGGTTGGCTGGCTGTGCCTGTGCGTCCCCCCTGCCCGACACAACGCCCCCCGTTGTCTCATATATTTTGACTGCGAGGGTGTGATTGATGGGCACGAGCAGTGCATATGTTCCCCTGTTTTCACTCCCCTCCTTCCGCCTTCTTCTGACTGTGCGGCCTCATGGCCGCGGCATGCGATAAGGGATCAGCTGAGGCCGCCCAGTCTGAAGCAGGTGTAAGGACATGTGTGAGCGGCGAACATATTTACTGCACAAGGCCACGAATCCCAGCACCGCAGTGTGACTTTAGGAAAAGCCACTGTGGGTCTGGGATTTATGGCCATCGTTAACCGCACCGGCCAACATGAAATGAGGTCATGAGACGGCCTGCACTAACAGGGTATTGCCAAGGGATAACACAAGAGCGCAGACTCCTGTACAGCAAATAACAACGCTCAGGAATCTGCGCCCAGTACCTAGGTGCAAATTTTGACACCTGTGCTGCGTCTCGTTAAAAAGACAAGTCACGCCTCCACAACTGTTTGACAGTATAATGGGCTAAATAGTGTACGTGTTTAATTCAGCGTGTGCAAGGAGCAAAATTAAATAGAGCAACCTTTGACTTGTGCATCATTAATGCTGTTCAAGGTGTGGCTCTTGTACCTTGCAACACCTGAGGGGGGGGTTTAAGGTAACCTTTGAAATTGGTTCAACTAGGCTTCGGCCTACACTCTGCTCCTCTACTCCTCCTGCTGACCCTGGGCTCAAACACCGCTAGTTTTTGCCCGGAAATGCTAGCTGCACAGAGAAAAACACCAGCCAATGTGTTAGTGGGGTTCAGCACCGCCAGCTGTTCCCCTGCTGTGTAGTCGGCAACGTGTCCAGCACAAGCCACGCTGGCACAACAGAACAAAAGCTGCCACCAGTGCAGGCTTCGGCCTACACTTTGCTCCTCTCCTCCTCCTCCTGCTGACCCTGGGCTCTAACACCGCTAGTTTTTGCCCGGACATGCAATCTGCACAGAGAAAAACACCAGTCAATGTGTCAGTGGGGTTCAGCAACGCCAGCTGTTCCCCTGCTGTGTAGCTTGCAACGTGACCTGCAAACGCCACGCAGGCACATGAACTGAAATTGAAGGGAGCCTGCCCCCCACCCCCCCAGGTGTTTCTATGTATAACAGCCACCTTGTACAGCAGTACTGCTGCATTTGTACAAGGTGGCTGACTTTTTCTCCTTGCACACGTGGAACTCAACAAGTACAAAATGTGTCTCATTACAGACCATTACAATGTCCCTGAGGTGTGACTTTCCTTTTTAATGACACGCAGCACCCCCATTGTTAGCGCTGCCCGTCTCCTGACATCATTGGTTGGCTGGCTGTGCCTGTGCGTCCCCCCTGCCCGACACAACGCCCCCCGTTGTCTCATATATTTTGACTGCGAGGGTGTGATTGATGGGCACGAGCAGTGCATATGTTCCCCTGTTTTCACTCCCCTCCTTCCGCCTTCTTCTGACTGTGCGGCCTCATGGCCGCGGCATGCGATAAGGGATCAGCTGAGGCCGCCCAGTCTGAAGCAGGTGTAAGGACATGTGTGAGCGGCGAACATATTTACTGCACAAGGCCACGAATCCCAGCACCGCAGTGTGACTTTAGGAAAAGCCACTGTGGGTCTGGGATTTATGGCCATCGTTAACCGCACCGGCCAACATGAAATGAGGTCATGAGACGGCCTGCACTAACAGGGTATTGCCAAGGGATAACACAAGAGCGCAGACTCCTGTACAGCAAATAACAACGCTCAGGAATCTGCGCCCAGTACCTAGGTGCAAATTTTGACACCTGTGCTGCGTCTCGTTAAAAAGACAAGTCACGCCTCCACAACTGTTTGACAGTATAATGGGCTAAATAGTGTACGTGTTTAATTCAGCGTGTGCAAGGAGCAAAATTAAATAGAGCAACCTTTGACTTGTGCATCATTAATGCTGTTCAAGGTGTGGCTCTTGTACCTTGCAACACCTGAGGGGGGGGTTAAAGGTAACCTTTGAAATTGGTTCAACTAGGCTTCGGCCTACACTCTGCTCCTCTACTCCTCCTGCTGACCCTGGGCTCAAACACCGCTAGTTTTTGCCCGGAAATGCTAGCTGCACAGAGAAAAACACCAGCCAATGTGTTAGTGGGGTTCAGCACCGCCAGCTGTTCCCCTGCTGTGTAGTCGGCAACGTGTCCAGCACAAGCCACGCTGGCACAACAGAACAAAAGCTGCCACCAGTGCAGGCTTCGGCCTACACTTTGCTCCTCTCCTCCTCCTCCTGCTGACCCTGGGCTCTAACACCGCTAGTTTTTGCCCGGACATGCAATCTGCACAGAGAAAAACACCAGTCAATGTGTCAGTGGGGTTCAGCAACGCCAGCTGTTCCCCTGCTGTGTAGCTTGCAACGTGACCTGCAAACGCCACGCAGGCACATGAACTGAAATTGAAGGGAGCCTGCCCCCCACCCCCCCAGGTGTTTCTATGTATAACAGCCACCTTGTACAGCAGTACTGCTGCATTTGTACAAGGTGGCTGACTTTTTCTCCTTGCACACGTGGAACTCAACAAGTACAAAATGTGTCTCATTACAGACCATTACAATGTCCCTGAGGTGTGACTTTCCTTTTTAATGACACGCAGCACCCCCATTGTTAGCGCTGCCCGTCTCCTGACATCATTGGTTGGCTGGCTGTGCCTGTGCGTCCCCCCTGCCCGACACAACGCCCCCCGTTGTCTCATATATTTTGACTGCGAGGGTGTGATTGATGGGCACGAGCAGTGCATATGTTCCCCTGTTTTCACTCCCCTCCTTCCGCCTTCTTCTGACTGTGCGGCCTCATGGCCGCGGCATGCGATAAGGGATCAGATGAGGCCGTCCAGTCTGAAGCAGGTGTAAGGACATGTGTGAGCGGCAAACATATTTACTGCACCAGGGCACGAATCCCAGCACCGCAGTGTGATTTTTTAAAAACACACTGTGGGTCTGGGATTCATGTCCATCGCTAACCGCAACGGCCAACATGAAATGAGGTCATAAGACAGGAAGCGCTCACAGCGCATGGCCAAAGGATCACAAGAGCGCAGACTCCTGTACAGCAACTAACAACGCTCAGGAAGCTGCGCCCATGCAAAAAGGTGTTTTCGACACCTGTGCTGCTTTTCTTTAAAAAGACAAGTCACGCCTCCACTACTGTTAAACAGTATAATGGGCTAAATAGTCTACGTGTTGCATTCAGCTTGTGCAAGTAGACAAATTAATAGAGCAACCTTTTACTTGTGCAGCATTAATGCTGCAGAAGGAGTGGCTCTTGTTCTTTGTAACACCTGAGGGGGGGTTAAAGGTAACCTTTGAAATTGGTTCAACTAGGCTTCGGCCTACACTCTGCTCCTCTCCTCCTCCTGCTGACCCTGGGCTGTAACAACGCTAGTTTTTGCCCGGAAATGCTAGCTGCACAGAGAAAAACACCAGCCAATGTGTTAGTGGGGTTCAGCAACGCCAGCTGTTCCCCCGCTGTGTAGCCGGCATCGTGTCCAGCACAAGCCACGCTGGCACAACCGACCAAAAGCTGCCACCAGTGCAGGCTTCGGCCTACACTTTGCTCCTCTCCTCCTCCTCCTGCTGACCCTGGGCTCAAACACCGCTAGTTTTTGCCCGGAAATGCTAGCTGCACAGAGAAAAACACCAGCCAATGTGTTAGTGGGGTTCAGCAACGCCAGCTGTTCCCCCGCTGTGTAGCCGGCATCGTGTCCAGCACAAGCCACGCTGGCACAACCGACCAAAAGCTGCCACCAGTGCAGGCTTCGGCCTACACTTTGCTCCTCTCCTCCTCCTCCTGCTGACCCTGGGCTCAAACACCGCTAGTTTTTGCCCGGAAATGCTAGCTGCACAGAGAAAAACACCAGCCAATGTGTTAGTGGGGTTCAGCACCGCCAGCTGTTCCCCTGCTGTGCAGCTTGCAACGTGACCTGCAAACGCCACGCAGGCACATGAACTGAAATTGAAGGGAGCCTGCCCCCCACCCCCCCAGGTGTTTCTATGTATAACAGCCACCTTGTACAGCAGTACTGCTGCATTTGTACAAGGTGGCTGATGTTTTCTCCTTGCCCACGTGGAACTCAACACGTACAAAATGTGTCTCTTTGAGACCATTCCACTGTCCCTGAGGTGTGACTTTCCTTTCTAATGATACGCAGCACCCCCCTTGGTAGCGCTTCCCGTCTTCTGACATCATTGGTTGGCTACTTGCGCCTGTTCGTCCGCCCTGCCTGAATAAAATGCTCCTCGTTGTCTTAATTATTTTGACTGCGAGGGTGTGATTGATGGGCACGAGCAGTGCATATCTTCGCCTGTCTTAACTCATCTCCTTCAGCCTTCTTCAGACTGTGCAGCCTCATGGCCGCGGCATGCAAGAAGGGATCAGCAGAGGCCGCCCAGTCTGAAGCAGGTGTAAGGACGTGTGTGAGCGGCCAAAATATTTACTGCTCAAGGCCACGAATCCCAGCACCGCAGTGTGGCTTTATGAAAAGACACTGTGGGTCTGGGATTTATGGCCATCGTTAACCGCACCGGCCAACATGAAATGATGTCATAAGATGGGCAGCGCTAACAGGGCATTGCCAAGGGATAACACAAGAGCGCAGACTCCTGTACAGCAAATAACAACGCTCAGGAAGCTGCTCCAAGCACCAAGGCGTTATTTTGGACACCTGTGCTGCGTCTCATCAAAAAACCAAGTCACGCATCCACTACAGTTTGACTGTAGAATGGGGTAAATTGTGTATGTCTTTCATTCAGCGTGTGCAAGTAGACAAATTAATAGAGCAACCTTTCACTTGTGCAGCATTAATACTGCACAAGGTGTGTCTCTTGTACTTTGTAACACCTGAGGGGGGGGTTAAAGGTTTCCTTTGAAATTGGTTCAACTAAGCTTCGGCCTACACTCTGCTCCTCTCCTCCTCCTCCTGCTTCAACACGGGCTCTAACATCGCTAGTTTTTGCCCGCAAGTGCTAGCTGCACAGAGAAAAACACACGCCATTGTGTTAGTGGGGTTCAGCAACGCCAGCTGTTCCCCCAGTGTGTAGCCGGCAAAGTGTCCTGCAAACGCAACGCAGACACAAAGCTGCCTCCAGTGCAGGCTTCGGCCTACACTCATCTCCCCCTGCTTACCCTTTGCTCCAACACCGCTAGTTGGGGCTCTAGGAAGACAATCTTTAATAGGCAAGGCAACGCATCCGGGTTCCAGCACCGCCAGCTGGTTCTCGGCAGTGTTCTTGTCACAGGTACTCCCTCGTGCCAAGCCTGGTTTCAGCACCGTCAGCTGTTTCCGGGTTGTGTCAAGCTCACTGAGACACCTATGCTTGCCTCGTCGTGGTGCGGTCGGGTTAGCCAACTCCAGGGTGCCTCCAGTTTAGGAGCTTCCTATGTGGGCTGCGTGAACTGGTAGTCAAGGCTGGTTCTGTAGTGCCAGTAGGCCCAGCTCCCCCTGTAGGACTGTTGGGGTTCGGTAACTGCGGCTGCCTCGCGGCCTAGCTGTTCTCTCCTCTCCTGTGGGCCTTGGGGTCCACCACCTGGTTCCAGCACCGTCAGCTGGTTCCGGGCCGAGCCTTTGGCTTAGGTGCCTCCTCCTGGGTATCCGAGTTCCGCCAACGCCAGGCGGTCCTTGGTAGTGCTTTTAAGCGCGGGCACCTACAGCTTAGTAACCGGGTTCCAGCACCGTCAGCTGGTCCTCGGTCGTGCCATTGGCTCTTGCACACTGGGGGCAAACGCATCCGGGTTCCAGCACCGCCAGCTGGTTCTCGGCAGTGTTTTTGTCACAGGTACTCCCTCGTGCCAAGCCTGGTTTCAGCACCGTCAGCTGTTTCCGGGTTGTGTCAAGCTCACTGAGACACCTATGCTTGCCTCGTCGTGGTGCGGTCGGGTTAGCCAACTCCAGGGTGCCTCCAGTTTAGGAGCTTCCTATGTGGGCTGCGTGAACTGGTAGTCAAGGCTGGTTCTGTAGTGCCAGTAGGCCCAGCTCCCCCTGTAGGACTGTTGGGGTTCGGTAACTGCGGCTGCCTCGCGGCCTAGCTGTTCTCTCCTCTCCTGTGGACCTTCGGGTCCACCACCTGGTTCCAGCACCGTCAGCTGGTTCCGGGCCGAGCCTTTGGCTTAGGTGCCTCCTCCTGGGTATCCGAGTTCCGCCAACGCCAGGCGGTCCTTGGTAGTGCTTTTAAGCGCGGGCACCTACAGCTTAGTAACCGGGTTCCAGCACCGTCAGCTGGTCCTCGGTCGTGCCATTGGCTCTTGCACACTGGGGCAACGCATCCGGGTTCCAGCACCGCCAGCTGGTTCTCGGCAGTGTTTTTGTCACAGGTACTCCCTCGTGCCAAGCCTGGTTTCAGCACCGTCAGCTGTTTCCGGGTTGTGTCAAGCTCACTGAGACACCTATGCTTGCCTCGTCGTGGTGCGGTCGGGTTAGCCAACTCCAGGGTGCCTCCAGTTTAGGAGCTTCCTATGTGGGCTGCGTGAACTGGTAGTCAAGGCTGGTTCTGTAGTGCCAGTAGGCCCAGCTCCCCCTGTAGGACTGTTGGGGTTCGGTAACTGCGGCTGCCTCGCGGCCTAGCTGTTCTCTCCTCTCCTGTGGGCCTTGGGGTCCACCACCTGGTTCCAGCACCGTCAGCTGGTTCCGGGCCGAGCCTTTGGCTTAGGTGCCTCCTCCTGGGTATCCGAGTTCCGCCAACGCCAGGCGGTCCTTGGTAGTGCTTTTAAGCGCGGGCACCTACAGCTTAGTAACCGGGTTCCAGCACCGTCAGCTGGTCCTCGGTCGTGCCATTGGCTCTTGCACACTGGGGCAACGCATCCGGGTTCCAGCACCGCCAGCTGGTTCTCGGCAGTGTTTTTGTCACAGGTACTCCCTCGTGCCAAGCCTGGTTTCAGCACCGTCAGCTGTTTCCGGGTTGTGTCAAGCTCACTGAGACACCTATGCTTGCCTCGTCGTGGTGCGGTCGGGTTAGCCAACTCCAGGGTGCCTCCAGTTTAGGAGCTTCCTATGTGGGCTGCGTGAACTGGTAGTCAAGGCTGGTTCTGTAGTGCCAGTAGGCCCAGCTCCCCCTGTAGGACTGTTGGGGTTCGGTAACTGCGGCTGCCTCGCGGCCTAGCTGTTCTCTCCTCTCCTGTGGGCCTTGGGGTCCACCACCTGGTTCCAGCACCGTCAGCTGGTTCCGGGCCGAGCCTTTGGCTTAGGTGCCTCCTCCTGGGTATCCGAGTTCCGCCAACGCCAGGCGGTCCTTGGTAGTGCTTTTAAGCGCGGGCACCTACAGCTTAGTAACCGGGTTCCAGCACCGTCAGCTGGTCCTCGGTCGTGCCATTGGCTCTTGCACACTGGGGCAACGCATCCGGGTTCCAGCACCGCCAGCTGGTTCTCGGCAGTGTTTTTGTCACAGGTACTCCCTCGTGCCAAGCCTGGTTTCAGCACCGTCAGCTGTTTCCGGGTTGTGTCAAGCTCACTGAGACACCTATGCTTGCCTCGTCGTGGTGCGGTCGGGTTAGCCAACTCCAGGGTGCCTCCAGTTTAGGAGCTTCCTATGTGGGCTGCGTGAACTGGTAGTCAAGGCTGGTTCTGTAGTGCCAGTAGGCCCAGCTCCCCCTGTAGGACTGTTGGGGTTCGGTAACTGCGGCTGCCTCGCGGCCTAGCTGTTCTCTCCTCTCCTGTGGGCCTTGGGGTCCACCACCTGGTTCCAGCACCGTCAGCTGGTTCCGGGCCGAGCCTTTGGCTTAGGTGCCTCCTCCTGGGTATCCGAGTTCCGCCAACGCCAGGCGGTCCTTGGTAGTGCTTTTAAGCGCGGGCACCTACAGCTTAGTAACCGGGTTCCAGCACCGTCAGCTGGTCCTCGGTCGTGCCATTGGCTCTTGCACACTGGGGCAACGCATCCGGGTTCCAGCACCGCCAGCTGGTTCTCGGCAGTGTTTTTGTCACAGGTACTCCCTCGTGCCAAGCCTGGTTTCAGCACCGTCAGCTGTTTCCGGGTTGTGTCAAGCTCACTGAGACACCTATGCTTGCCTCGTCGTGGTGCGGTCGGGTTAGCCAACTCCAGGGTGCCTCCAGTTTAGGAGCTTCCTATGTGGGCTGCGTGAACTGGTAGTCAAGGCTGGTTCTGTAGTGCCAGTAGGCCCAGCTCCCCCTGTAGGACTGTTGGGGTTCGGTAACTGCGGCTGCCTCGCGGCCTAGCTGTTCTCTCCTCTCCTGTGGACCTTCGGGTCCACCACCTGGTTCCAGCACCGTCAGCTGGTTCCGGGCCGAGCCTTTGGCTTAGGTGCCTCCTCCTGGGTATCCGAGTTCCGCCAACGCCAGGCGGTCCTTGGTAGTGCTTTTAAGCGCGGGCACCTACAGCTTAGTAACCGGGTTCCAGCACCGTCAGCTGGTCCTCGGTCGTGCCATTGGCTCTTGCACACTGGGGCAACGCATCCGGGTTCCAGCACCGCCAGCTGGTTCTCGGCAGTGTTTTTGTCACAGGTACTCCCTCGTGCCAAGCCTGGTTTCAGCACCGTCAGCTGTTTCCGGGTTGTGTCAAGCTCACTGAGACACCTATGCTTGCCTCGTCGTGGTGCGGTCGGGTTAGCCAACTCCAGGGTGCCTCCAGTTTAGGAGCTTCCTATGTGGGCTGCGTGAACTGGTAGTCAAGGCTGGTTCTGTAGTGCCAGTAGGCCCAGCTCCCCCTGTAGGACTGTTGGGGTTCGGTAACTGCGGCTGCCTCGCGGCCTAGCTGTTCTCTCCTCTCCTGTGGGCCTTGGGGTCCACCACCTGGTTCCAGCACCGTCAGCTGGTTCCGGGCCGAGCCTTTGGCTTAGGTGCCTCCTCCTGGGTATCCGAGTTCCGCCAACGCCAGGCGGTCCTTGGTAGTGCTTTTAAGCGCGGGCACCTACAGCTTAGTAACCGGGTTCCAGCACCGTCAGCTGGTCCTCGGTCGTGCCATTGGCTCTTGCACACTGGGGCAACGCATCCGGGTTCCAGCACCGCCAGCTGGTTCTCAGCAGTGTTCTTGTCACAGGTACTCCCTCGTGCCAAGCCTGGTTTCAGCACCGTCAGCTGTTTCCGGGTTGTGTCAACTTCACTGAGACGCCTATGCTTGCCCCGTCGTGGTGCGGTCGAGTTAGCCAACTCCAGGGTGCCTCCAGTTTAGGAGCTTCCTATGTGGGCTGCGTGAACTGGTAGTCAAGGCTGGTTATGTAGTGCCAGTAGGCCCAGCTCCCCCTGTAGGACTGTTGGGGTTCGGTAACTGCGGCTGCCTCGCGGCCTAGCTGTTCTCTCCTCTCCTGTGGGCCTTCGGGTCCACCACCTGGTTCCAGCACCGTCAGCTGGTTCTCGGCAGTGTCTTTTGCTCTTGTACCTTCTGCTCCCCATCCTGGTTCCAGTACCGTCAGCTGGTTCCGGGCAGAGCCTTTGGCTTAGGTGCCTCCTTCTGGGTATCCAAGTTCCACCAACGTCAGGTGGTCCTTGGTAGTGCTTTCAGGCACGGGTACCTCCTTGCTTAGTAACCGGGTTCCAGTAACGTCAGCTGGTCCTCGGTAGTTCCATTGGCTCTTGGACCTTCGGCTACCCATCCGGGTTCCAGTACCGTCAGCTGGTTCTCGGCAGTGTCTTTTGCTCTTGTACCTTCTGCTCCCCATCCTGGTTCCAGTAACGTCAGCTGGTTCCGGGCAGAGCCTTTGGCTTAGGTGCCTCCTTCTGGGTATCCGAGTTCCGTCAACGTCAGGCGGTCCTTGGTAGTGCTTTTTAGCACGGGTACCTCCTGCTTAGTAACCGGGTTCCAGTAACGTCAGCTGGTCCTCGGTAGTTCCATAGGCTCTTGAACCTTCGGGTAGCCATCCGAGTTCCAGTTCCATCAGCTGGTTCTTGGCATTTTCTCAGCCTTCTTGTACCTTCTGCTACATTTCCAAGTTGAAGACCCTAACGTCGACGACCCGGAAGACCACCACGATGACGACGACACGGAAGACCACCCCGATGACGACGACGACGACGGCGGAGATGACGACACTGGAGACGACGACCCTGGAGACGACAACATGGAAGACCGAGAAGCAGAAGAACAAGAGGCTGCAGAACAAAGAGCAGAAGAACATTAAGCATAAGACTTAATATCAGAGCAAAAGATATTATCTAAATTATATGCAGAAGAAGACTAAGCAGTGTATGGGGGTGAGTCCGTTCCTCCTCGTGGTGCCCCTGGATAAAGCCTGATGCTGCAGGCCAAACTGAACGCGGACAAATGTAACTTTTGTGACTGGCAGAACGGAAGGTGTAATCTTCAAACTTTTATAGATAACAACTACGGGAATGCCTGTCACAAATGAGAATATGATGAAGAAGTAGAATAGGAAGAATAATAACAGTGGAATAAAAAGAATATGTAGAATAAGAAGAATAATAATAGTTGAATAAAATGAATATGAAGAATGTAATAAAAAAAAAAAAATAGGTAGAAGATGAAGAAGAAGATGAATAAGGTGAAGAAGTTGATGTCAAAGATGCTGATGATGATGAAGATGAAAGTGTGGGAAAAGAAAATAAAAAAGAAAAAAAAGAAGGGGAAGGGCGTGGAATAGTGAAACATCAATATCTGACAAAATAAAAAAAAAATTTACATAGTCAATATCTTTGTCACTCCGAACGTCTTAAAAAAAAAACAAAAAACATGCTATTCTATTTGATTGGGATAAACCTCTATGACTTTAATGTCTCCGCCACCTCCCCAAATACATCCGGCATTATTCTTAGTTGTTTTCCTTCATGTAGAATGAACCTACAAGGAAAGAAAGGGTTTATTTTAATTCCGATATTTTGGTCCCATTGACTTGCATTGGGATCGGGTATCGGTATCGGCGATATCCGATATTTTTTGAATATCGGCCGATCCAAACCGATACCGATACTTTCCGATATCGGAAGGTATCGCTC